>NW_026943826.1:6245162-6545162 GCF_035594765.1 Anolis carolinensis
GCCCCCTGATCTTCTAGGCAGATATAGCCAGTTAGGGTGCAGTGAATGATGAATGGTCATGAGTATTATTATTATTATTATTATTATTATTATTATTATTATTATTATTATTATTATACCTCTGCCACAAACACATCTTTCACTTCTATTATGTGTATAGCTGTATTTGCAATAGAAAAACCACAATTATTATTACGGACAACGCGAAATATACCTGTACGTTAAATAGCGGCTTTTAATTAAGTCGGTTTAATTCCTGAAACCTCATCTTTCTCTTTAAGTTAAAAAAAAGAATTAATAATTATTCAACAGTTAACGGCGACAACTTTTAAGGGAGGGAGAGAGGGGCACACATAAAAAGACACACAAGAGACAAAGATTGGGGAACTCAAATGAGAATAAAAGGAAAGGGGGTCGTGTGAGGGTCGGGAGAGAAAAGCGCCCCAAAACAAAGGGCGCTTTGCCTTCGTTCTCCCCTATTATTCACTTTGAAGCAGCTCGTTGTGGAGAAACTGGCCTGAAGAGTTTCAAGAGTTTTTGCGTATCTGCATTTGCGTCGGATGGGAACCCCGAACAGCCTCGGCCTGCTATTTGGCCCGGTCTTCCAGCAGGTAGACTATCAACTCGTAGGTGGAGAGGACGATGGCCGTGTTGGGGATCTGCCGCATGAGCTGGGCAAAGAGTCCTCGGTAGAAGGCCAGGTAGCCCTCCTCCTGGAAGACCAGCCGCGCCGTCTGGACAAACGCCTTGTATTTCGTCCCTTCCTCCCGGAGACGGGTCCGGATCACCTCTGTGGCAGAGAAAAAGAGAGAGATTGAGGGTCGATCTGTGATGACATAAGATGGGGGACACCTGGCTGGAAGAAGAGGATAAAACATTAGAACTCAAACTAGAATATATATACATTTTCTGGATAATAATGAAGGCCCAAAAAGAACTGGTATAATGATTATAAAAAACACTAGCTTGGGTACTTGGGTTATTTGAAAAAGTCAATTGTACGAAATGCATTTGTTGTTTATTTGTTTCAGTTGGTTCCAACTCTTTGTGACCCCATGGACCGGCCCACACCAGAGCTCCCTCTCGGCCGTTGCCACCCCCAGCTCCTTCAAGGTCAAGCCAGGGATATAAATTGATTTTTTTTTCCAATCTGATGCCCATTTTCGTGTTTTCCATATTTGCTGGCATATTGACAGCATCATCTTTCAAGATTATAAACAGTTCAGCTGGCATCCTGTCGTCTCCTGCTGCCTTGTTATTAGCAATGCTTGTTAAGACCCATTCAACCTCACTCCTCAGGATGTCTGGTTCTAATTCACTCACCACTCCGTTAAAGCTATCCTCGATATTATTATCCTTTGTATACAGATCTGTATATTCTCGCCAGCTTCTCTTGATCTCTTCAGCTTGACCTCTTCAGCCAGGATCCCGTCGTCTCGTGCTGCCTTGCTATTAGCAATGCTTCTTAAGGCCCATTCAACCTCACTCCTCAGGATGTCTGGTTCTAATTCACTCACCACTTGGTTAAAGCTATCCTCGATATTATTATATTTCCTATACATACAGTTGTAAATTATTTACAACTGACATCATGCCAGGTTATCCCCAAGAAACTCCATCAGTACTTAAAAGTTTATGATGTTGGGCAAGTTTGCTCTGGATGCATCATTGGGGGGGTTGAGTGTGCTCTCTGGCTGTAGGGTAAACTCCCACTATGGTGAGTCAGTCCCCTTAAACCTCTCCAGTAGGTGGAGTGAGTAATGGGGGTTCTGTGTGCCAAGTTTGGTCCAGGTCCATCATGGGTGGAGGTCACAGTTTTTTTTTTGTTTGTGGGAGAACTACAACTTCCAGAAAACAAGGTCAGTTCCCCCCCCCCCCCCCCAGTAATCAAATCTTGGCATATCAGGTATTTGTGCCAAGTTTGGTCCAGATCCTCGGTGTTTGGGTTCTAGATGTAGGTGAACTACAACTCCCCCAAATCAAGGTGAATTTTCCCCAGTATTTTTTGCTGATCATGGGGGCTCTGTGTGCAAAGATTGGATGGCTGGCCATTTCTCGGAAGTGGTTTGATCATTTGCATGGAAGCACAGGGCTGGACTGGATGGCCCTTGGGGGTCTCATGATCAAGAGTGGCATTGAAGGTGTCGTACCGTGTGGGTAGGCGATGCATGAGGCGCAGCCCTTGGAGACAGCCGCGGCCACCATGAGCCCGAAGAAGTTGGTGGAGGTCCTTTCGGGGCCGTTGGGAAGAGACGGACCCAGCGGGACGTCGGAGACATACTTCTTGAGCCGCTCGTAGATGGCGAAGCAGATGATGGTCTCAGAGATGCCGGCGTAGGAGGCGGTGAGGCCACGGTAGAAGCCCCGGATGCCCTCCGTCCGGTAGACGTACCTGGCGCACTGCAGGGTGTTCATCTGCTTCGATCCTCTGACCCTGGGAGGAACGGGAAAATGAATAATAGAATGATGTGATGTATTTTCGGATGATGCGCGCAGATCCCAGTAGGGTGGCCTTTTGCAGTTGGCAGATCGTGATTTTGTCAATGTCTGTTGTCATCACACAGTCCTAGACACTTGGGAAGTGTTCGACTTGTGATTTTGTGAAACGAAATCCAGCATATCTATCTTGTTTGCTGTGTCATACAATAATAACAGAATGATATCTATATCTATATATATAAAAGGGTAATGAAATTTCGGCCTAGGACAAAACAACAAAACTACACATCCTAGAAACACTAAACTTGGCAGCACAACCCCTCATCCATGACTCTACGTTCATACAACAAAAAGAAAAGAAAAATAAAGTTCTAATTAGAGGGAGAGGAATAATTGTTTTTATCCAATTGCTGCCAGTTAGAAGGCTAAGCTCCGCCCACTTGGTCTCCTAGCAGCCCACTCACTCCAGGGGACAGGCAGAGTTAGGCCTCACTTAGGCCTCTTCCACATTGCCTATAAAATACAGATTATCTAATTTGAACTGGATTATATGGCAGTGTAGACTCAAGGCCCTTCCACACAGCTATATAACCCATTTATAATGGACTTAATGTCAGGGGAAAACCTTTACCCTTTACCTTAACTACCACCAATTCCTCAATACTTTATTTCCCATACCACCAGACTTTGCCACAGCAACGCGTGGCCGGGCACAGCTAGTATATTATATTATATGACTATATTGCAATATTATTAGTAATATTGTGTGTAATATAAATATACAATTATAATTCCTTTCATCCAATTGCTGCCAGTTAGAAGGCTAAGCTCCACTCACTTGGTCTCCTAGCAACCCACTCACCCCAGGGGACAGGCAGAGTTAGGCCTCACTTAGGCCTCTTCCACAAATTATCTAATTGGCACTAGATTATATGGCAGTGTAGACTCAAGGCCCTCCCACACAGCTATATAACCCATTTATAATTTTATATTATCTGCTTTGAACTGGACTATCTGGACTCCACACTGCCAGATAATCCACTTCAGTGTGCATTTTATACAGCTGTGTAGAAGGGGCCTCATAGAAGGGGGCTTAATGTCAGGGGAAAACCTTTACCCTTTACCTTAACTACCACCAATTCCTCAATACTTTATTTCCTATACCACCATACTTCGCCACAGCAACGCGTGGCCGGGCACAGCTAGTAATCTATATATATAAAATGATAAAGTTGTTTGCGCAGTGACTATAACAACAAAACTAAACATCCCAGAAATACGAAACTTGGCAACACAATGCAAAAGGCTTGCCTCCAGGTTACAACAACACAACCACACCACAAAACCACAATCCAGACCCACAAAACTCACAACAACGCATCATGCGATAACAACACAACTAAATGCCCCAGAAATACAAAACTTGCCAACACAATGCAGAAGCCTTGCCTCCCAGTTGTAACAACACAACCACACCACAAAACCACACAGGACCCACAAAACTCACAACAACGCATCATGACTCTAACAACACAACTAAACGCCCCAGAAATACGAAACTTGGCAACACAACGCAAAAGCATTCCCTCCCGATTGTAACAACACAACCACACCACAAAACCACAATCCGGACCCACAAAACTCACAACAGTGCATCGTGACTATAACAACACAATTAAACGCCCCAGAAATACAAAACTTGGCACACAACTAAACGCCCCAGAAATACAAAACTTGGCAACACAACACAAAATCCTTGCCTCTCAGTTGTAACAACACAACCACACCAGAAAACCACAATCTGGACCCACAAAACTCACAACAACGCATTGTGACTATAACAAATACAAAATTTGACAACAGAACTCATCCACCTCCCCAATCCCTACATTCACACTTGGCCTCCAAAAAAACAATTACAATAATAACAGTGACAACAACAACAACAATAAGAATCAACACCATCACAGGCAAGAAACAGCCAGGCACTGAGGCTGAGAGGTCAGTCAGTGCTACACTGGGCCTCCAAAAAACAATACAGTAGCATCTAACTTATCCAACCTTCATGACCACAACAACAACAATAATAATAAACACCTACACAGGCAAAACAAAAAAAAGACTATTGTACCACAATAAAAATATAAACCGCACTCAGCAGAATCAGACATTACAATTAACAACAAACCAAAGACAACAGGGATCTCAAGCAATTATCAATCAACACAAAAATTGAAGAAGGTAACAGACTTCAAATACTACTACTAATGTGAGTATAAAGAAGGGTGGAGGTCACAGCATCAATACAACCTAATGTAGACTGACCAACCCCACCAGACTAAGCCACAGCAACGCGTGGCCGGGCACAGCTAGTATATAATAGAATAATACAGCAGTTCTACCTTACCTCCTTTCCAGCTGCATTCTCGTTTTTACCATCCAGATAGGGTTCATCAGCGAATTTGTGATGAAAGCTGCAATGAGAATAAACAAAGGGAGGAAAGGAAACGGTTCAGGAGGCTAAGTGCAAAGAAGATACCAAAGTTTATGGGATTTTAATATGTTATAAGCCGCTTTGGGTCTCCTGAGGGAGAAAAGCAGGATATAAATAAAGATTATTATTATTATTATTATTATTATTATTATTATTATTATTATTGGGCCCTGGGTGGTGGCGCAGTGTGTTAAAGGACTGAGTTGCTGAATTTGCAGACCGAAAGGTCCCAGGTTCAAATCCCGGGAGCGGAATGAGCGCCCGCTGTTAAGCCCCAGCTTCTTCCAACCTAGCAGTTCGAAAACATGCAAATGTGAGTAGATCAATAGGTACCACTCAAGCAGGAAGGTAACGGCGCTCCATGCAGTCATGCCGGCCACATGACTATGGAGGTGTCTACAGACAACGCCGGCTCTTTGGCTTAGAAATGGAGATGAGCACCAACCCCCAGAGTCGGTCACGACTGGACTTAATGTCAGGAGAAAACCTTTACCTTTACCTATTATTATTATTATTATTATTATTATTATTATTATTATTATTATTATTATTATTATAAGCGGTGTCCAGCCATGCATTGCTGTGGCGTAGTCCTAAGTGGCATTCAAGGTGGCCTAGAAAGGATTCCCCTAGGTATGAAGCAGCCAGGCTTTGAAGCTGTGAGGATATTTGGGATGAGAAGGGCGGAATATAAATACTGTAAATAAATACATAAATAAAATAATAAATGTCAGAAAGCTGCAGGTCCATAGTTTTAGACTGAGTCCCCTGTTGGGTGAGAAGGGCGGGATATAAATATTGTAATAAATATAAATAAATCGACTGAGTTGCTGTGAGTGTTCCAGGCTGTCTGGCCATGTTCCAGAAGCATTTTCTCCTGATGTTTTGCCCACATATATGGCAGGCATCCTCAGAGGTTGTGAGGTCTGTTGGAAACTGGGCAACAGTTATATACCCATGGAAAGTTCAGAGTGGGAGAAAGAAATCTTGTCTGTTGGAGGCAAGTGTGAATGTTGCCATTGGCCACCTTGATTAGCCATGAAGAGCCTTGCAGCTTCAAAGCCTGGCTGCTTCTTGCTTGGGGGAATCCTTTGTTGGGAGGTGTTAGCTGTCCCAGGAGAAAATGCTTCTGGAATATGGCAAGACAGCCTGGAAAATGCACAGCAACCCAAATATTAGATTATTTTAAAAAAAACTGCGGAGCCTGCAGTGGGTTAAATTGCTGAACTTGCTGACCAAAAATTCAGCGGGTTGAATCCGGGGAGCGGGGTGAGCTCCCGCTGTTAGCCCCAGCTTCTGCCAGCCTAGTCATGCCAATGTGAGTAGATCAATAGGTACCGCTCTGACGGGAAGATAATGGCGCTCCATGCAGTCATGCCCGTGGCCACATGACTAGGAGGTGTCTATGGACAATGCCGGCTCTTCAACTTAGAAATGGAGATGAGCACCAACCCCCCAGAGTGTGAGTAGATCAAAAGGTACTGCTCTGGGGGGAAGGTAATGGCGCTCCATGCAGTCATGCCCATGGCCACATGACCTTGGAGGTGTCTATGGACAACGCCGGCTCTTTGGCTTAGAAATGGAGATGAGCACCAACCCCCAGTTAACATCAGGGGAAACTTTTACCTTTACCTTAAAAAACTGCAAAAAAAGTTTGTAAACCTACATGTAATGCCAATGGAAGCCTCTAGGTGGTACTCATGGGTTAGACTGAATTTTATTCAGCTTCAGATTTCTCTCATTTAAACATTGACTTAATTTTGCAGAGGTTTGAGAACTGGAAAGTCTGAGAAATCCAACCAGTCCAGGTTTTCAAAAGATCCCCAGACCATTCTGTCCCGCTGGACTTTTCAACCTGACCCAGTTTCCCCGGCAGCTTTCTGAAAAGGGAAGACCTCTCTGACGGCCAAGTTACATAAAAGGCGAACATAATACTTGTTGATTCCAAACCCCGCGAGGAAAACAAAGCTTGTGTAACTGGATGGGAATGGATTCACGGACCTGCCGATCCCGCGGAGCAGATGTGGACGACGTTGCTGTTGGGCACGAAGACGCTGTTGAACTTCTCCTTGGCTTTGGAATAACAGGCAAAGTAGACCGCCCTGCCAGGGACAGGAGAGAAAGGGCCCTGAGTTCGAACCACGGGTCTGGCACAATCTGGGGTCATTTGATGGGAGTTCTTGGCATCAGGGAGTTATAGTTCGCCCGTATTCAGAGAACAATGAACCCAACAAGGGATGGATCTGGACCAAACTTGGCGCACAGACCCAACATGGCCAACTATGGAGACTGGAAGGGTTTGGAGGTGATTGACATTGGCATCAGGGAGTTATAATTCACCCGTATTTGGAGAACACAACCCAGTAAGTGATGGATCTGGACCAAATTTGACACACAAGCCCAACATGGCCAACTGTGCATACTGGGAGGATTTGGGGGTGATTGATATTGGCATCAGGGAGTTATAGTTCACCCGTATTCAGAGAACACTAAACTCAGCCAGTGATGGATCTGGACCAAACATGGGTCCAGACTCAACATGGCCAACTGTGAATACTAGGGGAGTTTGGGGAGGACTGACGCAAGATTCTGGGGAATTGTAGTTCACCTTACGCATTTTCTAATGGGAGCATTCACAAAAAACAACAGGAAGAAATAGTGCAACCAAGCTCAAATAGTGACCAAGCTCATATTACTTAACATCCCAAAATTGTTAGGAGCCCCCATGGCCTAGTGGGTTAAAGCCTTGTGACTTGAAGGTTGGGTTGCTGACCTGAAGGCTGCCAGGTTCGAATCCCACCCGGGGTGAGCGCGGATGAGCTCCCTCTGTCAGCTCCAGCTCCATGCGGGGACATGAGAGAAGCGTCCCGCAAGGATGGTAAAAACATCCTTAATTAATGATGCCTTAATTAATGTAATTTGATTGGTATCTAATTTTATTTTTGAAATTTACCCATAGCTGCTGCATTTCCCACCCTCGGCTTATACTCTAGTCAATAAGTTTTCCCAGTTTTTTGTGGTAAAATTAGGTGCCTCGGATTATATTCGGGTCGAATTATACTCGAGTATATATGGTAAGACACTGTCTTATTTTCGGGGAAACACGGTAGTAACAAAACTAAAAGAATTCCTTGTTTGGGGTTAATACCTTGAGGGAGCAACACCGACCAGGTTCGGCCCCAGGCCCCGGAAAAGTGACCTCGGACCCTCTTTTTCCAAAATGGACCTGGAAGGAGGGAGAGAAGGGTCAAGACCAGGCTTTCGGGGTTGTTATGGTTCTGTCCAGTAAAATAAGGTCACAGCAGGAAACTAGATTCCCCCCAGTAAACTTCCAATGATCCCAGCTACCTTTTAAACCCAAATCCGGCCCGATGACAATGCAAGGCTGCTGGCTTCCCTCTTACATAATTATGTCCCAATCCAGGCCGGCCGGCTGCCAAAGCTCTTGGCTGCGTTGGCCGTGTTTATTATTTGAAAAGGAAATTCAACCAAGCTGTTTTGCCTGGCAGAGGGTTTTCCTGAGCTCAGAAAAGGAAAGGAGTTTGGCAACTCGGTGCAAAAGGAGCCACCATCTTGTTCTCTCAACAATGAGGAGTACTGGGAGATGCAGTCCAACCGTCACCAACATTAAGATTGAACAAGGCATAAAGAAATTATAATTAAGAAAAATGATTTATAGGAGTTGTAGTTCACCTACACCCAGAGCATGTTATGAACGCAAGCACACAGAGCTCCCACGAGCAGCAAAAAAATACTGGGAAAATCCACCTTGATTTGGGGGAGTTGTAGTTCACCTTCATCCAAACCATGATGGATCTGGACCAAAAAATACTGGAGGTCTTTGGGGAAAATGCACCTTGATTTGGGGGAGTTGTAGTTCACCTTCATCCATAATGAATCCAAACAATGATGGATCTGGACTAAACTTGGCATGTATACCTGATATGCTAAAATTTGATGAGTGGGAGGATTTGGGAGGGAATTAGCCTGAGAGTTGGGAGTTGTAGTTCTCCGACAACCAGAAAAACTGTGACCTCCACCGATGATGGAACTGGACCAAACTGGGCACACAGGACCCCCATGACGAAGTCAACCTACTGGAGGGATTGAGGGGACTGACTCACCATAGTGGGAGTTGTAGTTTACCCTATGATCCATCTTTGAAGGAAGCCATACTCACTTCAGAACCCGGATGAGTCCCGGGGACACCGACGTGGGCCGGACGACTCCTTCGCCGCTGATGGTCCCCAGCTGCACCTGAGGATAATAGACGGCCCTGAAGGCCAACTTGGACGACTGGAGACGTGTTTTGATGACTTCCAACGGACAGGTGAAGATGGCGCCGACCGTCCCGCCACACCTGGAAAGGCCAACGTGCCAAACAACGAGCATTAAGTAGCAGAAAGGATATTATTACAAACACTCAAAAAATGGGAATTCCAGACAGGAAACAATCAGGGCCAGCTACCACCTCCCAACGAACGATGCCCCCAGGCTACAAGGTTATTCAATGCTAATCAAGGTGACCTATTTATTTATTTATTAATATGTATATCCCGCCCTTCTCATCCCGAAGGGGACTCAGAGCGGCTTACAAGTTATAGGTACATACAATATATTATACTAGCTGTGCCCGGCCACGCGTTGCTGTGGCGAAGTGTGGTGGTATGGGAAATAAAGTACTGAGGAATTGGTGGTAGTTAAGGTAAAGGGTCCCCTGGGCTGAGTGGGTTGCTAGGAGACCAAGTGAGCAGAGCTTAGCCTTCTAACTGGCAGCAATTGGATAAAAACAATTATTCCTCTCCCTCTAATTAGGACTTTATTTTTCTTTTCTTTTTGTTGTATCAACCTAGAGGCATGGATGAGGGGTTGTGCTGTCAATTTTCGAAGTTGTGGGGTGTTTACTTTTGTTGTTTTGTCCGCTGCTGTGATGCCATCACTCTTTTATATATATAGATTATTAGCATAGCACAATATTAGCCTTATATACAGTAGAGTCTCACTAATCCAACCTTTGCTTATCCAACATTCTGTATTATCCAATGTAGTTTGTCTTTTAGTAGTCATTGTTTTCGTAGTCAATGCTTTCAATACATTGCGATGTTTTGGTGCTAAATTTGTAAATACAGTAGAGTCTCACTTATCCAACGTTCTGAATTATCCAACACATTTTTGTAGTCAATGTCTTCAATACATCATGATATTTTGGTGCTAAATTCGTAAATACAGTAGAGTCTCACTTATCCAACGTTCTGGATTATCCAACACATTTTTGTAGTCAATGTTTTCAATATATCGTGATATTTTGATGCTAAATTCGTAAATACAGTAATTACTACGTAGCATTACTGTGCATTGAACTACTTTTTCTGTCAAATGTATTGTATAACATGATGTTTTGTTGCTTAGTTTGTAAAATCATAACCTAATTTGATGTTTAATAGGCTTTTTCCTTAATCTCTCCTTATTATCCAACTTATTTGCTTATCCAATGTTCTGCCGGCCTGTTTATGTTGGATAAGTGAGACACTACTGTATTATTTTACTCTATTTATTATTACATTTATTATTTTACTCTATTATAAGTATACATAAGCACATTTACATTGAAGAAGATGAAAATAATGATTTAATCGGAGTTCAACATATTCGCTTATCCAATGTTCTGCCGGCCCGTTTATGTTGGATAAGTGAGACTCTACTGTATTATTTTACTCTATTTATTATTACATTTATTGTTTTACTCTATTATTATTAAAAGTATACATATGCACATTTACATTGAAGAAGATGAAAATAATGATTTAATCAGAGTTCAACATATTCGCTTATCCAACGTTCTGCCGGCCCGTTTATGTTGGATAAGTGAGACTCTACTGTATATACGGTATATGCAACTGCAACATTCACATTTGCCTCCAACAGACAAGAGGTTTCTCCCACCCTGGACTTTCCACAGATATATAAACCCCACTTGCTCTCTTTTCCAGCAGACCTCACAACCTATAGATGTGGGCGAAACGTCAGGAGAGAATGCTCCTGGAACATGGCCAGACAGCCTGGAAAACTCACAGCAGCTGAAATGCAGTACATTTGAATTTCAGAGTAAGACAACACCCATCTAAGTATTCCTCGCTTAAAGAAAAACCTATGAAATTCACAATGTGACATAATTCGAAAGGCAACTTGAAGGCGCATCTCCCTTTCATACATTTGAACTTTCTGAAACATTCACAACCCATTCAGCCCACGAATGAACTCTCAGAGCAGCCAGTTACGTAAGCTCCCGCTCGGGCAACTCTGCCCTTCTCCCGGCTATGAGATTATCTCTGTTTTTAAAAGAGGCACAAAGACGCTTTCGTGAATAAGCTTTGGGCTTTTTATAGATCCTTCTGACAACGTCACTGTTTGGGGTCAGGTGGAAATTGAGATGCCAAAAACAAAGAGAGACGGAAGACCCCAAAAAGCGTATTGATTACCTCTGCTTCCTAATCACAGCCCATTTGCTGGTACCAGAAGGAATTGGGTTTAAACCAAACTTGGGATATCTATACTATAATATTATATAAAATTTTATTATAGATATTATAATATTTCTCCCCTGTTTCGCCAAAAATAAGACTGTCTTATATTAATTTTTGCTAGGTCTTATTTTCAGGGGATGTCTCATTTCTCTATGAAGAAGAATTCACATTTGTTGTTGAACTAAAAAAATGAATATTAATTATATACTGTACAGTAATTGTCATTACAAACCAGCATAACCAGCCAAACTGTGAATCCTAACAAGAATTTCTTGTTACTACCATTATTTCCATGTACAACAATCTATGGTCTGTACATTTACCAATCCGGCATGCTCTGGTGTTCTGTTCGTTGGGCATGCTTCCAAACAAAAACTTTGCTAGATCTTACTTTCAGGGGAGGTCTTATATTTAGCAATTCAGCAAAATCTCTACTAGGTCTTATTTTCTGGGGATGTCTTATTTTCAGAGAAACAGGGTAATAATTATATAGAAATTACTAGCTGTGCCTGGCCACGCGTTGCTGTGGTGAAGTCTGGTGGTATGGGAAATAAAGTATTGAGGAATTGGTGGTAGTTAAGGTAAAAGGTAAAGGTTTAACCTTACATTAAGTCCATTATAAATGGGTAATATAGCTGTGTGGAAGGGCCTTGAGTCTACACTGCCATATAATCCAGTTCAAATCAGATAATCTGTATTTTATAGGCAGTGTGGAAGAGGCCTAAGTGAGGCCTAACTCTGCCTGTCCCCTGGGCTGAGTGGGTTGCTAGGAGACCAAGTGGGTGGAGCTTAGCCTTCTAACTGGCAGCAATGGGATAAAAACAATTAGGGCTTTATTTTTCTTTCCTTTTTGTTGTATAAACATAGAGGCATGGATGAGGTGTTGTGCTGCCAAGTTTAGTGATTCTGGGATGTGTAGTTTTGTTGTTTTGTCCTAGGCCGAAATTTCATTAACCTTTTATATATATAGGTAAGACATCTATATCTATAGGAGTTGTAACTCACATCCAGAGAGCACTGTGAACCCAAAGAATATACCTCACAACCTCTGAGGATGCCTGCCATAGAACCCCTGTGAATATCAAAAAATACCGGAGGTTTTTGGGGGGAATTCACCTTGATTTGGGGGAGTTGTAGTTTACCTACATCCAGAATCCAAACACCAATGGATCTGGACCCAACTTGGCACCTACATCCAGAGAGCACCATGAACTCAAACGACCATGCATGCATGCCTGATATGCCCAAATCTGAATATTGGAGGAGTGTGGGAGGGATAGAGCTTGATTTCTGGGAGTTATAGTTCACATACAACCAGCGACACTGTGAACGCCACCAATGATGGATCTGGACCCAACTTGGCACCTACATCCAGAGAGGACCACGAACTCAAACGACCATGCATGCATGCTTGATACGCCAAAATTTGAATACTAGAGGTGCTTGGGACCTTGATTTCTGGAAGTTATAGTTCACCTACAACCAGAGAAATTGTGAACGCCACCAACGATGAATCTGGACCAAACTTGGCACACAGAATCCCATGACTAAGTCAACAGCCCGGCCCTGGCTAGTAACCAGTTGCTATAAATCACTACTGACCGAGAGGTCATGAGTTCGAAGCCCGGGTCGGGTTAAGCCTCCGACCATTAATAGCCCCGGCTTGCTGTTGACCTATGCAGCCCCGAAAGACAGTTGCACCTGTCAATTAGGGAAATTTAGGGACGCTTTATGTGGGAGGCTAATTTACAACACCATAAAACTGCCAGCAAAACACGGGAAAGGAATGAGGAAGTACAGCCACTACTGGACGGTGAAGCAACAGCTCCCCCTGTGGCCGGAATCGTGAAGCTAGAAAAATGTTAAAAATGCCTCTGAGTCTGTCTAATGTATGTTGTTTGTCTGTTGGCATTGAATGTTTACCTATATGTGTAATGTGATCCGCCCTGAGTCCCCTCGGGGTGAGAAAGAAGGGCGGAATATAAATACTGTAAATAAATAAATAAATAAAACCTACTGGAGAGGTTTGAGGGGACTGGGTCACTAGAGTGGGAGTTGTAGTTCACCCTACAGCCAGAGAGCACATGGAAACATACCGATGATGCATCTAGAGCAAACTTGCCTAAGATAACAAACTTCAAGCATTGATGGAGTTTTTGGGGGCTAACCTGGCATGATGTGAGTTGTAGTTCACCCACAACCTTATAATTGAGGCAAAACTAGTCTCTTCAAAAACAAGTCATGGCTCACTATATCTGCAAGGATGTGCATTGCAGCCTTCGATAGCTGCCCTGTCAGCATTCACCCGCGCATAGATCTTGGCCTGGGTTTGCAAAAAGACAATAGCCTGCGCAAACCTTAATTCTCCGTTGGCTCTTTTCTCTCGCATCGACTGACCATTGTGCATTTGATGCAAGTAGGGGAAGCAAAAGAAGCCTGAAATGCAAGGTCTTGCGAGCCACAACTTGCGCTAGAGCATTGTGAGCATCAAGGCAGCCGAGGAGAAAAATAAAATAAAATAAACATTTGGATGTTACAAAGAGTGCATGAGATAAGGCAGCAAAGGAAACCAATGAGCCCGAAGCAACGGAAGTCCTTATTCCAGAAAGAAACCACACCAGACAGACGCACGTCATTCGGATGAAATAAGAACCCTGATGAAAACACTAGACGCAACACAAAGGATCGTATTTCAAAAAAGGTGAAACTTTAAACGTGCCACATATGTCATACTACAGTGCCTATCATCCCCTTAGGGTAGTTGTTTTAGTCCGAGAACGGTCTTTTTTTTAAAGAGGAAGGGAGCTCATTTGAGCATCATTTCTTTCCAGAGGTATGGGGAAGGAGCAATTATTATTATTATTATTATTATTATTATTATTATTATTATTATTATTTATTAGAGACTTTTATATCCCGCCCTTCTCACCCCAAAGGGGACTCAGCATAGCTTACAAGTTATATATACATATAATAGATTATATTATTAGTATAGCACAATATAAGCACTATATAAGCATTATATCTATCTATATACAGTAGAGTCTCACTTATCCAACGTAAACGGGCCAGCAGAACGTTGGATAAGCGAATATGTTGGATAATAAGGAGAGATTAAGGAAAAGCCTATTAAACATTAAATTAGGTTATGATTTTACAAATTAAGCACCAAAACATCATGTTATACAACAAATTTTACAGAAAAGGTAGTTCAATACACAGTAATGCTATGTAGTAATTACTGTATTTAAGAATTTAGCACCAAAATTTCACAATGTATTGAAAACATTGACTACAAAAATGTGTTGGATAATCCAGAATGTTGGATAAGCGAGTGTTGGATAAGTGAGACTACTGTATATATAAATGAGTGATGGCATCACGGCGACCCACAAAACAACAAAACTACAGGCCCCCCAACCTCGAAATTTGACAACACAACCCATCATCCACGCCTCTAGGTTGATACAACAAAAAGAAAAGAAAAATAAAGTCCTAATTAGAGGGAGAGCAATAATTGTTTTTATCCAATTGCCGCTAGTATTATTATATTGTACTACATGACTATATTGCAATTATTATTATTATTTTATTAGCGACTTTTATATCCCACCCTTCTCACCCCGACGGGGACTCAGGGCAGCTTACAAGTTATATATACATACAATAGATTATATTATTACTATAGCACAATATAAGCACTATATAAGCATTATATATTATTATATTGTACTATATGACTATATTGCAATATTATGAGTAATATTACATCTATATATATAAAAGAGTGATGGCATCAGGGCAGCGGACAAAACAACAAGACTACAGGCCCCCCAACCTCGAAATTTGACAACACAACCCATCATCCACACCTCTAGGTTGATACAACAAAAAGAAAAGAAAAATAAAGTCCTAATTACAGGGAGAGGAAGAATAGTTTATATCCAATTGCTGCCAGTTTGAAGGCTAAGTTCCGCCCACTTGGTCTCCTAGCAACCTACTCAGCCCAGGGGACAGGCACAGTTAGGCCTCACTTTTAGGCCTCTTCCACAGATTATCAGATTTTAACTGGATTATATGGCAGTGTAGACTCAAGGCCCTTCCACACAGCTATATAACCCATTTAGAATCTTATATTATCTGCTTTGAACTGGATTATCTTGAGTCCACACTGCCATATAATCCACTTCAGAGTATGATGCTGCAGCAAAAAAGGCCAATGCCATTCTGGGCTGCATCTACAGAAATATAGTGTCTGGGGAAGTTGTTATATTATATAGTTCACTGAAAGGGATCTAGTAGCCTTAGTGAACTATGAACGGGATATAAATAAACATAATAAGCCAAGAGTATGATGCTGCAGCGAAAAAGGCCAATCCCATTCTGGGCTGCATCCATAGGAATATAGTGTCTGGGGAAGTCATTATATTATATAGTCCATTGAAAGGGATCTAGAAGCCTTAGTGGAACATGAATGGGCTATAAATAAAGATAATAATAACAACAATAATCACCAGCATCATCATCATGTAAACAGATCTAGATCCCAGCTGCACATCGCTGTTGCATCATGGAAATAAACAATAATATTCTCCCACAAATACACAACATACTGTTCCCAAAATTAGACATCTTTACTCAGCGCTGCTTGAGCAATTACTGGGAATTTAGGACACAAAAGAGCAACAACGTTCCTCAAATATAACAATTATGCAGTCAAGTGAGGCATGAGAGCCAAGGGCAGGCAGATAGCAGTGAAATGAGCCTTATTCTCAGCAAAAAGAAAGATTAAAGTGAGAAAAAAACACCCAAAAGGTCTTCAAAGGAGACGATTTCCCCTTTGGTCCCTCCACTGGGAATATCAGCTTTGTCAACAAAAGAAATATTGATTTAAAACAAAGCTAAATCAGTTCTGTTTTTGTATTCATCCAACAAAGAAAGGAGCCGACAACTGTACAAGCACTCTGCGGTTTGTCCCCTTCACAGATCAAATAATGCCGACGATTATAATGCAATTTTTCCAGTTGTGTTGGACTACAACTCCCATCATCCTCGGGGGCGACTCTTGGATTTCCTTTCTAATTCTTTGGCCCGTCTTTAACTGGTGATCCACACAAGTGGAATCACTGGCCAAGAAGATTCAATAATAATGACAATACTAATAATACTAATAATAATAATAATAATCTATACACATAATAATAATAAAATAATTTTATGTGCTTCATCCACCATAGACATCCCAGTGTTCCTTACTCTCTCCATTGGGTCAAAATAATAATAATCATAATAATAATAATCTATACACATAATAATAAAATAATAAATTTTATGTGTTTCCTCCACCACAGACATCCCAGTATTCCTTACTCTCTCCATTGGGTCATCATAATAATAATAATAATAATAATAATAATAATAATCTATACACATAATAATAAAATAATAAATTTTATGTGTTTCCTCCACCACAGATACCCCAGTGTTCCTTACTCTCTCCATTGGGTCAAAATAATAATAATAATAATAATAATAATAATAATAATAATCTATACACAAAATAATAATAAAATAATAATTTTATGTGTTCCCTCCACCACAGACATCCCAGTATTCCTTACTCTCCATTGGGTCACAATAATAATAATCATCATCATCTATATTATTATTATTAATAATAATAATAATAATTTTATGTTTCCTCCACCACAGACATCACAGTGTTCCTTACTCTCTCCATTGGGTCAAAATATAATAATAATAATAATAATAATACACATAAAATTATTATTATTATGTGTATAGATTATTATTATTATTACCCAATGGAGAGAGTAAGGAACACTGGGGTGTCTGTGGTGGAGGAAACACATAAAATTATTATTATTATGTGTATAGATCCTTATTATTATTATTATTACTATTAGTATGACCCAATGGAGAGAGTAAGGAACACTGGGGTGTCTGTGGGGGAAGAAACATATAAAATTATTATTATTATTATTATTATTATTATTATTATTATTATGTGTTTCCTCCACCACAGACATCCCAGTGTTCCTTACTCTCTCCATTGGGTCAAGCTGCATTAATACTACAGCGTAGGTAAACCCCCAAAGGCAGCCACAGCTGAATTTTTAAGACCACAGAACCCATAATCCACCGTCAACGCCCAGAGAGCATGGTTGCTGTAGTCCGTTTAGCAATTGTGAAATACCTGCTACTCAAATGCATCAAAAGGACCATATTAGACACAAGGTGTTATTATCGGCAGGAGGCTCCCTGGGCATGAATTAAGGACGCTTCTGCATACACGTTTGTACACACGTGTCCCAAGCGCATGGAGAAAAAGAGGCCACCGGGCCGAATCAAAGGCTGAACATTCTGCTTGAAAGGTGATAGGAAAGAAGGATGGGGAAAAAGAGAAGGAGGGATGATGATGATGATAATAATAATAATAATTATTATTATTTTATTGTATGACACAGCAAACAAGATAGATATGCTGGATTTCGTTTCACAAAATCACAAGTCAAACACTTCCCAAGTGTCTAGGACTGTGTGATGTATTATTATTATTATTATTATTATTATTATTATTATTATTATTATTATTTTAATGTATGACACAGCAAACAAGATAGATATGCTGGATTTCGTATCACAAAATCACAAGTCAAACACTTCCCAAGTGTCTAGGACTGTGTGATTTATTATTATTATTATTATTATTATTATTATTATTATTATTATTATTATTATTATTATTACACAGCAAACAAGCTAGATATGCTGGATTTCGTATCACAAAATCACAAGTTGAACACTTCCCAAGTGTCCAGGACTGTGTGATGTATTTTCGGATGATGCGTGCAGATCCCAGTAGGGTGGCCTTTTGCGGTTGGCAGATCGTAATTTTGTCAATGTCTATTGTTTCCAAATTATTATTATTATTATTATTATTATTATTATTATTATTATTATTATTATTATTATTATTATGTTTGCTAGCTTGGATACCCGGCCCACGTTACTTGAAACAGTCAGTTTTTTAATTGTACCAAATGCATAAGGTTGTGGGTGAACTACATCGGTGGAGATCACAGTTCTCCTTTTTGTGGGTGAACTACAACTCCCACTATGGTGAACTACAACTCACATCATGCCAGAGAAACACTAGCCGCACTTAAAAGTTTGTTACATTGGGCAAGTTTGCTCTGGATGCATCATGGGTGGGGTTGAGTGTGCTCTCTGGCTGTAGGGTGAACTACAACTCCCACTACGGTGAGTCAGTCCCCTCAAAACTCTGTAGTAGGTTGAGGTAGTCATGGGGCTTCTATGTGCCAAGTTTGGACCAGGTCCATCATTGATGGAGGTCACAGTTTCCCTGTTTGTGGGTGAAATACAACTCCTACTATGGGGAACTACAACTCACATCATGCTAGGTTAACCCTGAAAAACTCTATCCACACTTTAAAGTTTGTTATGTTGGGCAAGTTTGCTCTGGATGCATTGTGGGTGGGGTTGAGTGTGCTCTCTGGCTGTAGGGTGAACTACAACTCCCACTACGGTGAGTCAGTCCCCTCAAAACTCTGTAGTAGGTTGAGGTAGTCATGGGGCTTCTATGTGCCAAGTTTGGACCAGGTCCATCATTGATGGAGGTCACAGTTTCCCTGTTTGTGGGTGAAATACAACTCCTACTATGGGGAACTACAACTCACATCATGCTAGGTTAACCCTGAAAAACTCTATCCACACTTTAAAGTTTGTTATGTTGGGCAAGTTTGCTCTGGATGCATTGTGGGTGGGGTTGAGTGTGCTCTCTGGCTGTAGGGTGAACTACAACTCCCACTACAGTGAGTCAGTCCCCTCAAAACTCTGTAGTAGGTTGAGGTAGTCATGGGGCTTCTGTGTGCCAAGTTAGTCATGGGAGTTTGGTGTCCAAGTTTGGACCAGGCCCATCATGGGTGGAGGTCCCACTTTCCCTGTTTGTGGGTGAACTACAACTCCCACTATGGTGAGCAAATACCCTCAAACTTCTCTAGTAGGTTGAGTGAGTCATAGGGCTTCTGTGTGCCAAGTTAGTCATGGGGGTTTGGTGTCCAAGTTTGGACCAGGCCCATCATGGGTGGAGGTCCCAGTTTCCCTGTTTATGGGAGAACTACAACTCCTACTATGGTGAGTAAATCCCTGCAAACTCCTCTAGTAGGCTGAGTGAGTCCTTAGAGTTCTTTGTGCCAAGTTTGGTCCAGGTCCATCATGGGTGGAGGTCCCACTTTCCCTGTTTATGGGAGAACTACAACTCCCACTATGGTGAGTAAACTTCTCTAGTAGGTTGAGTTAGTCATGAGGGTTCTTTGTGCCAAATTTGGACCAGGTCCATCATCGGTGGAGATCTCACTTTCCCTGTTTGTGGGAGAACTACAACTCCCACTATGGTGAGTAAATCTTCTCAAACTCCTCTAATAGGTTGAGTGAGTCATGAGGGTTCTTTGTGCCAAGTTTGGTCCAGGTCCATCATGGGTGGAGGTCCCACTTTCCCTGTTTATGGGTGAACTACAACTCCCACTATGGTGAGTAAATCTCAAACTCCTCTAGTAGGTTGAGTGAGTCATGAGGGTTCTTTGTGCCAAGTTTGGTCCAGGTCTATCATGGGTGGAGGTCCCACTTTCCCTGTTCATGGGTGAACTACAACTCCCACTATGGTGAGTAAATCCCCGCAAACTCCTCTAGTAGGTTGAGTTAGTCATGAGGGTTCTTTGTGCCAAGTTTGGACCAGGCCCATCATCGGTGGAGGTCCCAGTTTCCCTGTTTGTGGGTGAACTACAACTCCCAGATAGGAAGATCAGTTCCCCAACCCTATCCCAAACCACTACAGTCATCAAATTTCGGCATATCGGGTCTGTGTGCCAAGTTGGGTCCAGATCCATCTGTGTTCGGGTTCTGGATGGAGGTGAACTACAACTCCCCCAAATATATCTATATATATAAAAGAGTGATGGCATCACGGCGACCCACAAAACAACAAAACTACAGGCCCCCCAACCTCGAAATTTGACAACACAAGCCATCATCCACGCCTCTAGGTTGATACAACAAAAAGAAAAGAAAAATGAAGTCCTAATTAGAGGGAGAGGAATAATTGCTTTTATCCAATTGCTGCCAGTTAGAAGGCTAAGCTCCTCCAACTTGGTCTCCTAGCAACCCAATAAAAAACACTAAAAATAATTAAAAACACTAAAAAATTAATACAATAAAATACTATAATAACAGAAAATAACTAAAAATAATAAAATATAATAAATAGAAAGATAACTTAAAATAAAAATAATTAAAAAATACAAATAATGTCAAATAAAAATTACACAACAATTTTTAACCAATACCACCACCACTTTGCCACAGCAACGCGTGGCCGGGCACAGATAGTATATATATATATATATATATTGACATATACTCCAATCCCAAAGACCTCTAATATTTTGTGCTGGTCCTAGGGGTTCAAGTGGGGTCCAGTTCCATCTCTGGTGGAGCCCAGAGTGCCTTGATGGCAGGCGAACTATACATCCCAAGACCTACAAAGGCCAAAATGTGGGCCTATGGGCTCTTCAAGGCAAGTGGTCCAGATCCATCCTTGTTTGGGTCCCTGGGGGCGGGGCTTGGAATGAATGGCAGGAGGAGAGGGCTCAAGGGGAGGGTAGGTTGGAGACCGGGGTGTCTGTGGCTCACCCTCCGGCGAAGAGGTGGAGCAGCGTGCTCTTCTCCGGCGTGGCGCTCCCGGCCATCCTGCCTGTTCGCAGTCGGCCTCCTCTCCCGGCTCCTGGAGGACGGGGCGGCACTGCGCCTGCGCGGGGCCCGGCCGGGTCACGCCACGCTCCTCCGAGGCTCGAAGGGGGCGTGGCGCCAGCGTCTCGCCGGATTGGCTGGGCGCGCGGGGGCGTGGCGAGGGATGATTTCAGAAAGGACCAAACGGCGTCGCCAAGGGGCGGGGCCGCCGTTGCCAAGGGCGGGGGCGGGGCTAGTCCTAGCTGAGTCCTTGATTTTAATTTATGAATGAATGAATGAATGAATGGAAGGGGTTTGGGATTAGAAGGGATCCAGGGTGCGTCTACACCACTTGGGCCCTCCGGGTGTTTTGGACATCAACACCCACAATTCCTAACAGACGGTAGGCTGGGTTGTTGTATGTCTTTCGGGCTGTGTGGCCATGTTCCAGAAGTATTCTCTCCTGACGTTTCGCCCACATCTATGGCAGGCATCCTCAGAGGTTGTAGGACGGTAGGCTGTTAGGAATTGTGGGAGTTGAAGTCCAAAACATATGTATACAATATGTATGTCTGTGTGTGTGTGTGTATATATATATATATATATATATATACACATACTTGTGTGTATTATGTGTGTGTGTATATATACGTGTGTATATGTGTGTATACATGTGCATATATGTATGTATATATATCAGCCCCAGAGGGTTTTAAAAATCTATCTATTACGATTTTACCATTTATTTGTTTTAAATGCAATTTTTTATCCTGTATTTTTGTTTTAATTGATATATTATATTACTGTTTTATCTTTTTATAGTGTGATTTGTATTATGTTGCCTATGTTTTGTCCTATGTTGTTTGGGCCTCTGCCCCATGTAAGCCGCCCCGAGTCCCCACGGGGAGATGGTGGCGGGGTATAAATAAAGTTTTTATTATTATTATTATTATTATTATTATTATTATATGTATATATGTGTGTATGTGTATGTGCATGTGTGTATGTATACATGTATATACATGTGTATATTTGTATGTGTGTGTGCATATATACATGTGTGTATATTTGTATATAAGTCTGTATATGTATATACATGTGTGTATATGTATGTGTGTGTATATGTGTGTATATATGTGTATATATGTATATCCATATATCCATGTGTATATATATATGTGTGTGTGTGTGTGAATATGTGTATATAAATGTGTATATATTTATGTATGCATATAAATATGTATGTATATGTAAATCCATATGTATGTATATATATATATATGTGTGTGTGTGTGTGTGTATAAGTATATTTGTATATATGTGTATGTATATATGTATATGTATATTTATATCCATGTGTGTATATATGTGTGTGTTTATATGCATATATGTATGTATATATATGTGTATATGTATATATGCATATAAATGTGTATATTTGTATATATGTGTGTATGCATATATACATGTGTTCATATTTATATACACATGTGCATATGTGTATATATATGTGAATATATGTGTATATACACGTGTATATATATATATGCATATTTATATCCATATGTGTATATATGTGTGTATATGTGCATAGGTATATACATGGATATATATGTTTGTATATGTATATACAAGTTTATGTATATGTGTGTGTGTATATATGTAACTGCATGTGTGTATTATATCAGATGATGCCTGGCTCCACCCCCTGAGCTATTTTGACCTACTAATTTGCATATGGTTTCTGATTGGGTGGCTTTAACATTCAAAATTCCAGGAACATCGATCCTTAGAAGTCTGCCTTCATCGGAGGATCCAGTCGCTATTTTTAATCCACTGAATAAACACTGAGGCTATTTTTACCTATCAAATAAACAACGCACTATATTAGGTTGTTTTTTTTTAATGTTGGGAAATGCATGTACGTACCTTGGTTCACGTGGGCAGCTGCCACTCAAAGGTATGATGACTTGAGTGGCCTTTGGCAGCCCCATCGGTTTGGCAAAGGCCTTAAGCAAACACCTCCCAACCAGAGACCCATCGCTTCCATGTCATTCCTGGGACACATGATATGCCCGTGGCTTATTTTGGACGCTGGCATTTGGGAAGAGAGAGAGAGAGGCCAAGTGGGCAAGACTTCTGAGACGTGCAAGCACCGTGGCCCAGAAAACACAGCCTGGAGCCCCCCAAAGATGACAGAGTTATCTTGCAATCTATTTACATTTATTGACAAATGCATAGACTAAAGATAGGGCCAGAGGCAAAGTTTAAACAATTCGGCAGACAGTCAAAAGTCCAAGGCTCTTTTTGCAGAGCGATGTTCAGAGCCTCCGAACAAAAGATTTCCCCCAGGCAGGAGGCAGCCAGGCTTTGAAGCCACAAGGCCATTCACTGCTAATCAGGGTGTCCAATGGCAACATTCACACTTGCCTCAAGCAGACAAGAGTTCTTTTTTCCACCCTGGACATTATTCCACAAATACATAAACCCCACTTGCCTAGTTTCCAACAGACCTCACAACCTCTGAGGATGCCTGCCATAGATGTGGGTGAAACGTCAGGAGAGAATGCTTCTGGAGCATGGCCATGCAGCCCGGAAAACTCACAGCAACCCAGGCAAAACAGGTTCACAATCAGGGTGCATCTATATGAAGGAACTGAAGGAACTAGCGGAAGTTATTTCAGAACCACTGGCAATTATCTTCGAGAGTTCTTGGAGAACGGGAGAAGTCCCAGCAGATTGGAGGAGGGCGAATGTGGTCCCTATTTATCTTCAAGAAGGGAAAAAAGAACGACCCAAACAATTACCAATGTCCGGTCAGCCTCACATCAATACCAGGCAAAATTCTGGAAAAGATCATTAAGGAAGTGGTCTGCGAACACTTAGAAACAAATGCGGTCATTGCTAATAGTCAACACGGATTTACCAAAAACAAGTCATGCCAGACTCATCTGATCTCTTTTTTCGATAGAGTTACGAGTTGGGTCGATACAGGGAATGCTGTGGATGTAGCGTACCTGGATTTCAGTAAGGCCTTCGACAAAGTCCCCCACGACCTTCTGGCAAGGAAACTAGTAAAATGTGGGCTAGACAAAACGACGGTTAGGTGGATCTGCAATTGGCTAGGCGAACGAACCCAAAGGGTGCTCACCAATGCGTCGTCTTCATCATGGAAAGAAGTGACAAGTGGAGTGCCGCAGGGCTCCGTCCTGGGCCCGGTTCTGTTCAACATCTTTATTAACGACTTAGACGAAGGGTTAGAAGGCACGATCATCAAGTTTGCAGACGACACCAAACTGGGAGGGATAGCTAACACTCCAGAAGACAGGAGCAGAATTCAAAACGATCTTGACAGACTAGAGAGATGGGCCAAAACTAACAAAATGAAGTTCAACAGGGACAAATGCAAGAGACTTCACTTCGGCAGAAAAAATGGAAATCAAAGATACAGAATGGGGGACGATGCCTGGCTTGACAGCAGTGTGTGCGAAAAAGACCTTGGAGTCCTCGTGGACAACAAGTTAAACATGAGCCAACAATGTGATGCGGCTGCTAAAAAAGCCAATGGGATTCTGGCCTCATCAATAGGGGAATAGCGTCTAGATCCAGGGAAGTCATGCTCCCCCTTATTCTATTCTGCCTTGGTCAGACCACACCTGGAATACTGTGTCCAATTTTGGGCACCACAGTTGAAGGGAGATGTTGACAAGCTGGAAAGCGTCCAGAGGAGGGCGACTAAAAT
Source organism: Anolis carolinensis (assembly GCF_035594765.1). Lineage (NCBI taxonomy): Eukaryota > Metazoa > Chordata > Lepidosauria > Squamata > Anolidae > Anolis > Anolis carolinensis. The sequence continues at coordinate 6,270,130 of NW_026943826.1, forward strand.
GATGAAGGGTCTGGAGAACAAGCTCTATGAGGAGCGGCTTAAAGAGCTGGGCATGTTTAGCCTGCAGAAGAGAAGGATGGGAGGAGACATGATAGCCATGTACAAATACGTGAAGGGAAGTCATAGGGAGGAGGGAGGGAGCTTGTTTTCTGCTGCCCTGCAGACTAGGACACAAGGGAACAATGGCTTCAAACTACAGGAAAGGAGATTCCACCTGAACATCAGGAAGAACTTCCTCACTGTGAGAAGGGCTGTTCGACAGTGGAACTCTCTCCCTGGGGCCGTGGTGGAGGCTCCTTCCTTGGAAGCTTTTAAGCAGAGGCTGGATGGCCATCTGTCGGGGGTGCTTTGAATGCGATTTCCTGCTTCTTAGCAGGGGGTTGGACTGGATGGCCCATGAGGTCTCTTCCAACTCTACTATTCTATGATTCTATATAATACATATATAATACAGTAGAGTCTCACTTATCCAACACTCGCTTATCCAACATTCTGGATTATCCAACGCATTTTTGTAGTCAATGTTTTCAATAAATTGTGATATTTTGGTGCTAAATTCGTAAACACAGTAATTACAACATAACATTACTGCGTATTGAACAACATTTTCTGTCAAATTTGTTGTATAGCAGGATGTTTTGGTGCTTAATTTGTAAAATCATAACCTAATTTGATATTTAATAGGCTTTTCCTTAATCCCTCCTTATTATCCAAGATATTCGCTTATCCAAGCTTCTGCCGGCCCATTTAGCTTGGATAAGTGAGACTCTACTGTAGTACTAATATTGTGCTATGCTAATAATATAATATACTGTATTGTATATACAGTACATTTTATATTCATAATAACATTATAATGTGATGTATTATAAAAATAATACAATATAATAGTATAATAATTATACATGACATGTAATATTACAAATAATATTGTTATACAGTGGTATAGTACAATACAGTAATATATAATGCTAATATTGTGCTATGCTAATAATATAATATATTGCATGTATTTATTTATTTATTATTTATTAGCGACATTTATATCCCACCCTTCTCAGGGCAGCTTACTGGTTATATGTACATACAATATATTATATTATTAGCATGGAACAATATAAGCATGATATATTACAATAATGTAAGGAAGAAGGGAGGGAGATAAATGTTGTAAATAACTAAATAAATAAATCTACACTGTGGAATTAATGCAGCTTGACTCTATTTCAACTGCTGTAGCTCATGGGGATTGTAGTTTCACAAGGTTTTTCACAGTCTCTCCCAAACTCAAGTTGGATTAATTCTTAAACGTTAACAAAATCGAAGAAGCGGTTGCTTCATCCAAGTGCAAAGTTCGCTTCCTGCTCTTTGCATGTTTGTCAAAACCTTGACCTGGATTTTTAAAGTAGAAACAACGTCCCTTGCCTTGTTTGGTCCAACGATCATGTGAGCAATGCATATTTGGCCAGTTTGACGGGTGAAAACCTTCACCTTTCTCCCCCTTAACAACATCAATGCAGGCCTACACATAATGGCAAACTTATTTCTCTTGCAGTTAGAATAATGTGGTCATATCAATTTTCTGTTTTTCCTTCACCACAGACACCTCAGTGTTTCTGACTCTCTCCATTGGGGTGGAATTGGCATATCCCCGCCCACTGCCTCTCCCTTAACCCTTTCCTATTCTTCTCTATGGCACACAGCAAACAGAGGACTCGATCAGCAACTTAACATACTAGAGAACTTTGGGAGAATTCACCATGATTTAGAGGAGTTGTAGATACTGGGATGTATAGTTCACCTGCAATCTAAAAACACTCTGAACTCTACCAACGATGGACCTGGAACTCACTTGGCACACAGAACCTCCATAACAACAACAACAACAACAACAATAATAGACAAAATATCAGTACAAGAAAGCCGCACTACAAACTAGAGCTGACAGCTGGCACAACAAAACATTGCATGGAAAGTTCCTTGACAAAATTGAAGGAAAAGCTGATAAGGAGAAGACCTGGCTCTGGCTCACGAATGGGACCCTGAAGAAGGAGGCAGAAGGCCTGATCCTTGCAGCCCAGGAGCAAGACATCAGGACAAAGGCAATTCAGGCCAAGATCGAAAAATCAGCTGATGACCCAAAATGCAGACTGTGCGTGGAAGCTGACGAAACCATTGATCATATCCTCAGCTGCTGTAAGAAAATTGCACAGACAGACTACAAACAGAGGCACAACTATGTGGCCCAAATGATTCATTGGAACTTATGCCTCAAGTACCACCTCCCAGCAGCAAAGAACTGGTGGGATCACAAACCTGCAAAAGTATTGGAAAATGAGCACGCAAAGATACTGTGGGACTTCTGAATCCAGACTGACAAAGTTCTGGAACACAACACACCAGACATCACAGTTGTGGAAAAGAACAAGGTTTGGATCATTGATGTTGCCATCACAGGTGACAGTCGCATTGACAAAAAACAAATGGAAAAACTCAGCCGCTATCGGGACCTCAAGACTGAACTGCAAAGACTCTGGCAGAAACCAGTACAGGTGGTCCCGGTGGTGATCGGCACACTAGGTGCCGTGCCAAAAGATCTCAGCCAGCATTTGGAAACAATAGACATTGACAAAATTACGATCTGCCAACTGCAAAAGGCCACCCTACTGGGATCATCGCATCATCCGAAAATACATCACACAGTCCTAGACACTTGGGAAGTGTTCGACTTGTGATTTTGTGATACGAAATCCAGCATATCTATCTTGTTTGCTGTGTCATAAAATAATAATAATAATAATAATAATAATAATAATAATAATAATAATAATAATAATAACCAAGACCAAGAAAAAGTACTGGAGGTCTTTGATAGGAGTTATAGTTCACTTGGTGAGCACAATCTGAACCCAAACATAGTCGGGTCGGCTTATACTTGAGTATATAATATTTTTGGTTTCAGACTTTGTGGTTGGCAGTGCTCCCAGCTGCCACAAGAGGGGAGCAAAGGACTACAAATCCCAATTCCCATCTTCCAGCCCAGAAAGGCTTCTTTGTGGATTCAGGGCTGCAAGGCTTGTTTGGTGGTTGCTGGGCAATAAAGCCTTAAACATACCTTGCCTTTTGGGCCTCTTGACAGATTCATGTGACTGTTGGGACTCCACTGCAGAGGAAACACATTTCTTCCCTCCGCCGGCCATTAACACCGTGAAATAATGCAAACTTGGGCCCTCCCGCCAGGTGTTTTGGACTTCAATTCCCACCAGGGGTGGACTGGATGACCTTTGGGGGTCCCTTCCGATCCTATGCTTCTATAATACCCTCCCTAAAATGTCAACTGGAGGCGAGACCCCCCCAAAGTTACCACCTCTTAAAAAAAAGCCTAGGTTTTGAATGCTGCCTATTCAGCAGCTGCACACACACACACACACATGCGCCGTGCTATAAATACCCTGAATGCGTCTAGACTGTGTCTCAACTTGGACCTTTGATATTAGAAAGGTTCAAGCAAAGGGGCCGCTTCCGGTTTGGCTTTGCGAGAAGAAGCCAAAGGCACACTGGCAACACTTTTTTCGGGAAGCTGACACTACCAATAAACAACTTTTAATAATAATAATAATAATAATACCTGGCTCTGGCTCACAAATGGGACCCTGAAGAAGGAGACAGAAGGCCTGATCCTTGCAGCCCAGGAGCAAGACATCAGCTGATGACCCAAAATGCAGACTGTGCAAGGAAGCTGACGAAACCATTGATCATATCCTCAGCTGCTGTAAGAAAATTGCACAGACAGACTACAAACAGAGGCACAACTATGTGGCCCAAATGATTCATTGGAACTTATGCCTCAAGTACCACCTCCCAGCAGCAAAGAACTGGTGGGATCACAAACCTGCAAAAGTATTGGAAAATGAGCACGCAAAGATACTGTGGGACTTCCGAATCCAGACTGACAAAGTTCTGGAACACAACACACCAGACATCACAGTTGTGGAAAAGAAAAAGGTTTGGATCATTGATGTCGCCATCCCAGGTGACAGTCGCATTGACGAAAAACAACAGGAAAAACTCAGCCGCTATGAGGACCTCAAGACTGAACTTCAAAGTCTCTGGCAGAAACCAGTGCAGGTGGTCCCGGTGGTGATGGGCACACTGGGTGCCGTGCCAAAAGATCTCAGCCGGCATTTGGAAACAATAGACATTGACTAAATTACGATCTCCCAACTGCAAAAGGCCACCCTACTGGGATCTGCACACATCATCCGAAAATACATCACACAGTCCTAGACACTTTGGAAGTGTTCGACTTGTGATATAAAATCCAGCATATCTATCTTGTTTGCTGTGTGATAATAAAATAATAATAATCAACATCAGAAGAGGAATTTTCCAGGGAGACTCATTTTCCCCTCTGCTTTTCATTATTGCCATGATCCCTCTGTCAACAATCTTACAAAAAAAAAAATCTCGGCTATCAAACATCTAAGAAATCTGACAAAATTTCACATCTGATGTACATGGATGACCTGAAGCTGTATGGGAAAATGGAAACTGAAATCCAGTCTCTGACCAACACTGTCCGAATTTTTAGCACTGATATCAACATGGAGTTTGGTTTGGACAAATGTTCGACAGTAGCATTGAAGAAGGGAAAAATCATTGAAAGTGAGGGCATAAATATGCCTAATGGCCAAACAATAAAATGTCACCAGCCAGAGGCCTATAAATATCTGGGCATACTACAGCTGGACAACATCAAGCATGAACATGTGAAAACTGTGGTCAGTAACGAATACACACAAAGGGTCAGAAAAATTCTCAAAAGCAAGCTCAATGGAGGCAACACCATCAAGGCCATAAACACCTGGGCCATACCTGTCATAAGATATACTGCTGGCATCATAAACTGGACACAGGCGGAACTGGACAATTTGGACAGAAAAACAAGAAAACACATGGACATTAATCATTCACTGCACCCTCGCAGTGATGTTGACCAGCTATATCTGCCTAGAAGATCAGGGGGCAGAGGACTCTTACAAGTAAAACAAGCAGTCAAAGAAGAAGAACATGCCCTGGCAGAATATGTCAAGCAAAGTGAAGAACCTGCTTTTATTGAAGTCAAAAATCAGAAACTCCTCAAAGCACAGCAGACAAAAAACCGGTACAAGAAAACCGCACTACAAACTAGAGCAGACAGCTGGCACAACAAAACATTGCATGGAAAGTTCCTTGACAAAATTGAAGGAAAAGCTGATAAGGAGAAGACCTGGCTCTGGCTCACAAATGGGACCCTGAAGAAGGAGACAGAAGGCCTGATCCTTGCAGCCCAGGAGCAAGACATCAGGACAAAGGCAATTCAGGCCAAGATCGAAAAATCAGCTGATGACCTAAAATGCAGACTGTGCAAGGAAACCGACGAAACCATGGATCATATCCTCAGCTGCTGTAAGAAAATCGCACAGACAGACTACAAACAGAGGCACAACTATGTGGCCCAAATGATTCATTGGAACTTATGCCTCAAGTACCACCTCCCAGCAGCAAAGAACTGGTGGGATCACAAACCTGCAAAAGTATTGGAAAATGAGCACGCAAAGATACTGTGGGACTTCCGAATCCAGACTGACAAAGTTCTGGAACACAACACACCAGACATCACAGTTGTGGAAAAGAAAAAGGTTTGGATCATTGATGTCGCCATCCCAGGTGACAGTCGCATTGACGAAAAACAACAGGAAAAACTCAGCCGCTATGAGGACCTCAAGACTGAACTTCAAAGTCTCTGGCAGAAACCAGTGCAGGTGGTCCCGGTGGTGATGGGCACACTGGGTGCCGTGCCAAAAGATCTCAGCCGGCATTTGGAAACAATAGACATTGACTAAATTACGATCTCCCAACTGCAAAAGGCCACCCTACTGGGATCTGCACACATCATCCGAAAATACATCACACAGTCCTAGACACTTTGGAAGTGTTCGACTTGTGATATAAAATCCAGCATATCTATCTTGTTTGCTGTGTGATAATAAAATAATAATAATCAACATCAGAAGAGGAATTTTCCAGGGAGACTCATTTTCCCCTCTGCTTTTCATTATTGCCATGATCCCTCTGTCAACAATCTTACAAAAAAAAAAATCTCGGCTATCAAACATCTAAGAAATCTGACAAAATTTCACATCTGATGTACATGGATGACCTGAAGCTGTATGGGAAAATGGAAACTGAAATCCAGTCTCTGACCAACACTGTCCGAATTTTTAGCACTGATATCAACATGGAGTTTGGTTTGGACAAATGTTCGACAGTAGCATTGAAGAAGGGAAAAATCATTGAAAGTGAGGGCATAAATATGCCTAATGGCCAAACAATAAAATGTCACCAGCCAGAGGCCTATAAATATCTGGGCATACTACAGCTGGACAACATCAAGCATGAACATGTGAAGACTGTGGTCAGCAAAGAATACACATAAAGGGTCAGAAAAATTCTCAAAAGCAAGCTCAATGGAGGCAACACCATCAAGGCCATAAACACCTGGGCCATACCTGTCATAAGATATACTGCTGGCATTATAAATTGGACGCAGGTGGAACTGGACAATTTGGAAAGAAAAACAAGAAAACTCATGACCATTCATCATTCACTGCACCCTCGCAGTGATGTTGACCGGCTCTATCTGCCTAGAAGATCAGGGGGCAGAGGACTCTTACAAGTAAAACAAGCAGTCAAAGAAGAAGAACATGCCCTGGCAGAAGATGTAAAGCAAAGTGAATAACCTGCTTTGATTGAAGTCAAAAATCAGAAACTCCTCAAAGCACAGCAGACAAAGAATCAGTACAAGAAAGCCGCACTACAAACTAGAGCTGACAGCTGGCACAACAAAACATTGCATGGAAAGTTCCTTGACAAAATTGAAGGAAAAGCTGATAAAGAGAAGACCTGGCTCTGGCTCACGAATGGGACCCTGAAGAAGGAGACAGAAGGCCTGATCCTTGCAGCCCAGGAGCAAGACATCAGAACAAAGGCAATTAAGGCCAAGATCGAAAAATCAGCTGATGACCCAAAATGCAGACTGTGCAAGGAAGCTGACAAAACCATTGATCATATCCTCAGCTGCTGTAAGAAAATTGCACAGACAGACTACAAACAGAGGCACAACTATGTGGCCCAAATGATTCATTGGAACTTATGCCTCAAGTACCACCTCCCAGCAGCAAAGAACTGGTGGGATCACAAACCTGCAAAAGTATTGGAAAATGAACATGCAAAGATACTGTGGGACTTCCGAATCCAGACTGACAAAGTTCTGGAACACAACACACCAGACATCACAGTTGTGGAAAAGAAAAAGGTTTGGATCATTGATGTCGCCATCCCAGGTGACAGTCGCATTGACGAAAAACAACAGGAAAAACTCAGCCGCTCTCAGGACCTCAAGATTGAACTTCAAAGACTCTGGCAGAAACCAGTGCAGGTGGTCCCGGTGGTGATGGGCACATTAGGTGCCATGCCAAAAGATCTCAGCCGGCATTTGGAAACAATAGACATTGACAAAATTACAATCTGCCAACTGCAAAAGGCCACCCTGCTGGGATCTGTGCGCATCATCCGAAAATACATCACACAGTCCTAGACACTTGGGAAGTGTTCGACTTGTGGTTTTGTGATACGAAATCCAGCATATCTATCTTGTTTGCTGTGTCATAATAAAATGATAATAATGATAAGGTGAGCTATAAATACAGGTGATTAAACCGCCGAGCTGCTTAACTTATTTACTTATTGATTGATTTATTTACTACATTTATATATTTATTCTGGATCTGAATGAAGAAGGCGGGGCCAGGAAGACATCTTTCCGCCATGTCTCCTGTATCCATTTAACAATAAAATAATATATAATACTCATATTATACTATATTAATATTATAATATATTATCCCGCTCTTCTCACCCCGAAGGAGACTCAGAGTGGCTTACAAATCAAATGAACATACAATATATTATTAGCATAGCACAATATAATTATTAAATTACTATGTTGTACTATATCATTATATGGTAATATTATTAGTAATATTACATTTAATATATAATATATAATTAATATTTTTATATTGTATTATATTGCTGACCAAATGGTCGGCGCTTAGAATCCGGGGTGTGGGGTGAGCTCCCGATGTTAGCCCCAGCTCCTGCCAACCTAGCAGTTCGAAAACATGCAAATGGGAGTAGATCAATACTTTCACGGCGGGAAAGTACTGATGTTCCATGCAGTCATGCCATCCACATGACCTTGAAGGTGTCTACGGACATGCAAATGTGAGTAGATCAATAGGTACTGCTCTGGTGGCCTTTTAAAATACCACGTGTCAAGTTTGACCTTATAACCAATAGCATCGCGGAGTTTGTGACTGGCAGGACTGTCGACCAATGGGAGACTCAGCTGAGGGAGCAGGGGCGGGGCAAGGCAAATAATGCTAAACGAGCCGGCTTCTTAAACCCTGAGAAAAACACCAGGTGCCAAGGATGAGCTTATAACCAATGGCCTCGCGTCGTTTGTGATGGGCAGAGCATACGACCAATGGGAGGTTCAACTGAGGAAGTGGGGGTGGGGCAAAAGAAAAAAGTTGAATATGCGGCTTGTTAAAATACCAGGCGCTAAGGATGAGCTTATAACCAATGGCATCGCGAAGTTTGTGACTGGCAAGACTGTCGACCAATGGGAGACTCAGCTAAGGGAGCGGGGGCGGGGCAAGGCCAATAATGCTAAACGAGACGGCTTCTTAACCCTGAGAAAAACACCAGGTGCCAAGGATAAGCTTATAACCAATGGCCTCGCGTCGTTTGTGATGGGCAGAGCATACGACCAATGGGAGGTTCAGCTGAGGAAGCGGGGGTGGGGCAAAAGAAAAAGTTGAATAAGCGGCTTGTTAAACTACCAGGTGCTAAGGACGAGCTTATAACCAATGGCATCGCGAAGTTTGTGATGGGCAGAGCATACGACCAATGGGAGGTTCAGCTGAGGAAGCGGGGGTGGGGGAAAAGAAAAAGTTGAATAAGCGGCTTGTTAAACTACCAGGTGCTAAGGACGAGCTTATAACCAATGGCATCGCGAAGTTTGTGATGGGCAGAGCATACGACCAATGGGAGGTTCAGCTGAGGAAGCGGGGTGGGGCAAAAGAAAAAGTTGAATAAGCGGCTTGTTAAACTACCAGGTGCTAAGGGTGAGCTTATAACCAATGGCATCGCGAAGTTTGTGACTGGCAAGTCTTTCGACCAATGGAAGATTCAGCTGAGGGAGGGGAGGCGGAGCAAGTCAAAAATGCTAAATGAGACGCTTCTTAACCCTGGGAAAAACGCCAGGTGCCAAGGATAAGCTTAATAACCAATGGCCTCGCGGCGTTTGTGACTAGCACGGCCGTCGACCAATAGGAGTCCCGTCTGAGGGAGCGGGGGCGGGGTGTGTAAAAAAGGCGGGCGAAAGGAAAGCGTCGTGTGAGGGAAAACTGAGGCGCTGAGGAGAAAGGGATAAAAAGCCTTTTCGTGCTATATAACTATAATTTAGTACAATACAACTGCATTTAAAAATAGAAATAGAACACAAATATAGAAAAGGGAGAATAAAAAGTGACTTCCAGGTTGCTTTTTTTTGGCAGTTGGACTATTATGTCTCTCATTTATTTTGAGGAAACGGCTGGCCCTGTTTACCTCAGAGAAGCCATTTCAGGTGAAGCCAAAAGGGAAGAAAAGGTGAAGAAAATAAAAGGGATTGAGATAAAAAAGCCTGAAAATTATAATGATATGAAGATATATATAGAATAGAAGCCAATGAGAAGGAAAGCTGAGGGAAAACGTGGAAATGCATGGCTTTCCAGTGGGTTTTATTGAGACCTCTGTTAGGATAGAAATAAATCCATAATATAAATAATATAAATAATAAAATAACATAATACTGATGGAATAAAAGCTATGGGGAAACTTGGAAATGCAGGGCTTTCCAATGGGTTTTATCGGGACCTCTTTTAGGACAGAAATAAATCCATAATATAAATAATATAAATAATAAAATAACATAATATTGATGGAATAAAAGCTATGGGGAAACTTGGAAATGCAGGGCTTTCCAATGGGTTTTATTGGGACCTCTTTTAGGATAGAAATAAATCCATAATATAAAGAATATAAATAATAAAATAACATAATATTGATGGAATAAAAGCTGAAAGAAAACTTGGAAATGCATGGCTTTCCAATGGGTTTTATCGGGACCTCTTTTAGGACAGAAATAAATCCATAATATAAATAATAACATAATACTGATAGAATAAAAGCTGAGGGGAAACTTGGAAATGCATGGCTTTTCAATGGGTTTTATCTGGACCTCTTTTAGGACAAAAAAAAGTAGAATATAAATAATAAAATAATATTGATAGAATAAATGCTGAGGGGAAGCTTGGAAATGCAGGGCTTTCCGATGGGTTTTATTGGGACCTCTTATAGGACAGATAAAGTAGGATAGAAATAAATTCATAATAAATAATATAAATAATAAAGTAAAATAATACTGATAGAATAAAAGCTGAGGGGAAGCTTGGAAATGCAGGGCTTTCCAATGGGTTTTTATTGTTAGGATAGAAATAAAAATCCATAATATAAATAATATAAATAATAAAATAACATAATACTGATGGAATAAAAGCTGAGGGGAAACTTGGAAATGCATGGCTTTCCAATGGGTTTTATCTGGACCTCTTTTAGGACAGAAAAAGTAGGATAGAAATAAATTCATAATAATATAAATAATAAAATAATATTGATAGAATAAAAGCTGAGGGGAAGCTTGGAAATGCAGGGCTTTCCGATGGGTTTTATTGGGACCTCTTAAGAGAGAAAATGTAAGCTACAAATACATAATAATAATAATAATAATAATAATAATAATAATAATAATAATAATAATAAATATTGGGGAGATAGAAGCTCAAGGAGCAAAATGGGGGAATCAAAATTGGAGGTGCACTGGTTGGTGTGCAGAGGAGTTAAAATAATAATAATAATAATAATAATAATAATAATAATAATAATTTGAAACACAAGATGAGTCCACAGCAGACACTCTGCTTGTGTTTATTATTATTATTATTATCTTCATTTTTATCCCATCTTTCTGCCCATAGGGATTCGAGGAAGCTAATAATAAAAGGCTATGATGCTAAGGTAATAGGAATAAATATTAAGAAATAATTTTACACATCCACGGGTTTACCATAGAATGAGTTCAAACCCAAATTGTATGATGTTACTCATCAATTTGCCTCTCACAAAACCCATTATATACTCCTAGATGCATGACATGGTGGATCATATCAATTCCTTCTTTCATTTATAGAGATGGGAAGGCCTGGAAAAAAATGGAAAAATTGGGGAGAAAACATTTTTTTCCCAAAGCAATTTTTTAACCGTAAAAATGGGGGAGTCTCAGAAATCTTTCATTAAGGTCTTCCATCAATAACAGCAGCATCAATTATTACCATCCTAGAACTCAATGACAGACCAGTTATCAGACTCGAAATGAGCCAATTGTGTATTTATATGTAAATTTTTTTATTAATGTTTAATGTATTTAATTTTAATTGATTGAATTGTCTGTAATATTTTTATATTGTGTTTTATTGTAAGCTGCCCTGAGTCCCCTATGGGTGAGAAGGGTGGGATATAAGTATTGTAATAAATAAATAACATATACAATAGAGTCTCACTTATCCAACATTAACGGGCCGGCAGAACGTTGGATAAGTGAATATGTTGGATGATAAGGAGGGATTAAGGAAAAGCCTATTAAACATCAAATTAGTTTATGCTTTTACAAATTAAGCACCAAAACATCATGTTATACCACAAATTTGTCAGAAAAAGTAGTTCAATACACAGTAATGCTATGTAGAAATTACTGTATTTACGAACTTGGCACCAAAATATTACGATATATTGAAAACATTGACTACAAAAAAGCATTGGATAATCTAGAACGTTGGATAAGCTAGTGCTGGATAAGTGAGACTCTACTATAATTTGAATACCATGTCATATATGTGTTATTTATAATTGGGAAAGAACATATTCTACACACTTTTGAATTTTTCCAGGAAAAAATGAAATTCCCAACCAATAAGTTTATTTTGAAGCGGTGTGTGGCTAAACATTAACTTTAGAATACTGATCGTGAATTCAATCAGGTGTTAAATGGATTCGATTAGGGAGTAACTCGTCTGCAAATGCTTTTCACATGTGCTATTTCCATGCCATATAGTCTTCATTACACACATGTATACTAATAGTTTTATTTTGGTTCAGTTCTTGAATATCTCTAACATTTCATTTTCTTTCAGACTTCTTTAACATTTACTCAAGAGGAAAGAGATTGATCAATGAGAAAATCCAGAGGGAGACTTCTGTGTCTGGAAAAGCAGAGAGATGGACCCATTTGAAAATTCAGAGAGAGTGGTCTTCTAGAGTGGGAAAACAGAGAAAGATGGAGCTGAAAATCAGAGAAATCGGACCTCCTGAAAAGGCAGAGAGAGACTTCAGAGGGCAGAAAAGCCGTAAGAGAGCCTCACTTGAAAAAAGAGAGGTCTCATTGGACAAAAAAAAAAAAAAAGCAAAGAGAGAGAGAATCCCAAGAATCAAGTAATTCTCTCTTTTTCCTGGAAGGTTGAAGCATGATGGGGAAGGCGTGTGATCTTCCTGTGTGACCCACCACCCAGACCACTTTCAGCAAAGTGAAGAAGACTTTGTGAAATATTACCATGTACAAAGAAGGTTCTTTGGACAGTTGTGCAAACTTCCAAGGCTTTCTTGGCAATGACACATCTTGACTGTGTTTGTGTTGGATGGGAGAGCCTGAGTGCCAGCAAAGGTGGCAGATTGTATTCTGATGTTATGGTTTGAAATCTGCCTAAAACTGGAAAATGAGCCTTCTTTGGAAGAAAGGCAGAGAGAATCCCAAGGCATAGGTGATCCTCTCTTGCCTGGAGTGGTGCAACATTTCTGCATCAGTTCTGGCCAGAAAAGCCATGCAGTCTACCTGAATGACCAACTGCCAGGGCCACTCTCAGTGAAGAAGACATCAAATGTAGGCACTTACCTGTTCCAACTCATGCTTGGGCAGGTATTTTTTTCCTCTACCATATTGTGAAAGTGGGTTTTTGCTTTTCATGCATTTTAGTTGTGGGGAAGGCTCTTTCCAATGTATAGTATATCTGTAGTTATAAAGTCTCGGAGCTTGTCTATACAGAAGCTGTTTTTTAGTTTTTGACTTGGAGTTCTAGAGATGATGGGTGTGTATTCGTTGTTGTTGTTGTTGTTGTTGTTACAGCCAAATTAGCAAGAAACGCTATGTTTTGGATTCTGAGCTCTCTTTTATTGTGTTTGAGAGCAATAGTGCAATGTTGGTGTTCAGGGCTACTGCTGGGCTTTATCAATCTCAGAGCGATCAATGAGCCTTCATTGACACCCCCCCCCAAGGCTTCCATCTTGATTGACAATATGGGAGAGACCAAGTGCAAAATAATTTGTAATGTTTTGTCCTACCAGAGCATTGTTGCATTTTTTCCATTGGTAACCATTACATTTTTCCCGATTCTTGATATCTATCAGCTGTTTGTAACAATATAACAAAGAGCCAAACGTGAACATTCAGATAGATTGTGCTTTATTATGAAACAAAATTACATTGAATACATATTGTGTCCACAAAGTACCAGGATGGTTGCTTAAAAGTTACTTTAACACCCCTCTGGTCAAATGTATTTTCTAACCCCACTAGTGTAACCATCCAATTAATAGCTAACTGCCCCATTCATGGGGTCAAATGGCTTCTGGGCTCTCCTGTTATCACAGGACAACTTCCTTACTGGGAACCAGAGCATTTTCGGGGCCAGCTGCTGAGTACAAGAAGGGTCCTCTTGGGGGACTGAATTAAAAAAGAGATAAGACCTCTATCAAAATGTCTTGGACAATGTGAGCTCAGCACTAATAATCTGAGAGCTTGCAATTCTGGGCCATTTCTTCCAGCCCCTCTGGCAATTCTAGGTCTCCCTGCTAGCAATCCTGATCTCTTCATGGGATCCCACCTAAAAATAACAGGCCTCTTCATAGGTCTCTGGTGCTGGCAATCCTGGGCCTCTTCATGGGACCCTTATTGGCCATTATAGGCCTCTTCATGAGGCACTTGCTGGTACATCTAGACCTCCCAACTGGCAGTACAGACCCTATACATGGGGCCTCTGCTGGCAACCCTGGGCCTCTTCATGGGGTCCCAGCTGGCAACCCTGGGCCTCTTCATGGGGTCCCAGCTGGCAACCCTGGACGTCTTCATGGGGTCCCAGCTGGCAACCCTGGACCTCTTCATGGGGTCCCAGCTGGCAACCCGGGACCTCTTCATGGGGTCCCAAGTCCTTACACAGAACCTGCTTGCAGTTAAATCTCCAACTACCTGACAGTTGGGATGAAAGGTCGAGAGAGCGAGTCCCTAAATGCAGGTGATCCTCTCTTGACTGGAGGGGTGCAGTGTTTCTGCATCCTCTCTGACCAGAAAGGTCATGCAACCTTCCTGCGTGACCCACCGCCAGGACCAGTCTTATCGAGGTGAAGAAGACGTCAAAGGTAAGCACCCACCTGTTCCAACTCATGCTTGGGCAGGTCTTTTATTCCATTTCTGCATTGTGGTCATTGTTGTAGATTTCCAAAGCTTTGAGGGGAAGGTTACTTCCAATGTATAGCGTAGCTCTAAATATGGGGTCTCAGAAGTTGTCTAAGCGGAAAATGTTCTTTGTTTTTTAATGAAAGATGTAGGCATGTTCTTTTGCATGAAATAGGTTATTTCAAGTGTTGTATAAGTGTCCCATGTTTTCTTGGCAATGGCGCATCTTGTTGGTGCCTGTTGGGGATGGGTGGGCAGAGTGGCAGTTAAGGTGGCAGACTGTGTTCTGATGTTATGTTTTGAAATCTGTCTAAAAACAGTGGGAAAGGTAAACTCAGAGAGAGAAACTTCTTCATAATAAAAAAATCAATTGTTTATGTCATAAATGTTCTTATCCCAAAATGTCTTGAACTATGAGAGCTCAGTAAGGATGCAATGCCAGTCTGAAAGCCGGCAATCCTAGGCTTTCCTGCTTGCAGTCATAGATCTTTTCAGGGGGTCTCAGGTCCTTAAACAGGACCTGCTTGCAATTAAGCCTCCATCTACCTGACAGTTGGGATGAAAGGTCGAGAGAGCGAGTCCCTAAGTTCAGGTGATCCTCTCTTGACTGGAGAGGGGTGCAGCGTTTCTGCATCCTCTCTTACCAGAAAGGTCATGCAACCTTCCTGCGTGACCCACCGCCAGGACCACTCTTATCGAGGTGAAGAAGACATCAAAGGTAAGCACCCACCTGTTCCAACTCATGCTTGGGCAGGTCTTTATTCCATTTCTGCATTTTGGTCACTGTTGTATATTTCCAAAGCTTTAAGGTGTGGGGAAAGTTACTTCCAATGTGTAGCGTGGCTGTAAAAATGAAGTCTCAGAAGTTGTCTAAGTAGAAAAAGTTCCTTGTTTTTTGAATGAAAGTTGTAGCCATGTTCTAATAAAAAAAGGTTATTTTAAAGGTTGTGCAAGTCCTACAAGAGCATTTCAGCATTTTTCCATTGGTAACCATTACATTTTCTCAATTCTTGATATCTATCAGCTGTTTGTAACAATATAAGAAAGAGCCAAAAGTGAGGTATACATGCAGAATGATTGTACTTTATTATGAAACAAAATTACATGAATTAAACATTCAAATGTATTTTTTCCAACCCCACTAGAGTAGCCATCCCGTTGACAGCTGAGTGCCCCCTTCATGGGGTCAAATGGCTTCTGGGCTCTCCTGTTATCACAGGACAACTTCCTTACTGGGAACCAGAGCATTTTCAGGGCCAGCTGCTGAGTACAAGAAGGGTCCTCTTGGGGAACTGAATTAAAAAAGAGATAAGACCTCTATCAAATTTTCTTGGACAATGTGAGCTCAGCACTAATAGTCTAAAGGTTTGCAAGTCTGGGCCTCTTCCTCCAGTCCGCTCTGGCAATTCTAGGTCTCCCTGCTAGCAATCCTGATCTCTTCATGGGGTCCCACTTAAAGGTTCCAGGCCTCTTCAAGGGACCCTTGCTGGCCATCATAGGCCTCTTCATGAGGCACCTGCTGGCAAACCTAGACCTCCCAACTGTCAGTACAGACCCTATACATGGGGTCCCAACTGGCGACCCTGGACCTCTTCATGGGGTCCCAGCTGGCAACCCTGGGCCTCTTCAAGGGGTCCTAGCTGGCAATTCTGGACCTCTTCATGGGGTCCCAGCTGGCAACCCTGGACCTCTTCATGGGGTCCCAGCTGGCAACCCTGGACCTCTTCATGGGGTCCCAGCTGGCAACTCTGGACCTCTTCATGGGGTCCCAAGACCTTACACAGAACCTGCTTGCAATTAAGCCTCCAATTACCTGACAGTTGGGATGAAAGGTCGAGAGAGTAAGTCCCTAAGTTCAGGTGATCCTCTCTTGACTGGAGGGGTGCAGTGTTTCTGCATCCCCTCTGACTAGCAAAGTCATGCAACCTTCCTGTGTGACCCACCACCAGGCCCAGTCTTATCGAGGTGAAGAAGATATCAAAGGTAAGCACCCACCTGTTCCAACTCATGCTTGGGCAGGTCTTTTATTCCTTTTCTGCATTGTGGTCACTGTTATTGCTTTCAAAAGCTTTGAGGGAAAGTTACTTCGAATGTATAGTGTAGCTCTAAAACGGGGTCTCAGGAGTTGTCTAAGCGGAAAATGTTTTTTGTTTTTTAATAAAAGTTGTAGGCATGTTCTTTTGCATGAAAAAGCGATATTTCAAAGATTGTGAAAGTGTCCCATGTTTTCTTGGCAATGGCGCATCTCGTTGGCACCTGTTGGGGATGGGTGGGTAGAGTGGCAGCTAAGGTGGGAGACTGATCAGATGTTATGCTTTGAAATCTGTCTAAAAACTCTGAGTAAAGGCAAACTCAGAGAGAGTATCTTCTTCACAATCAACCAATACATTGTTTTTGTCATAAATATTCTTATTCCAAAATGTCTTGGACTATGTGAGCTCAGTAAGGATGCAATGCCAGTCTGAGGGCTGGCAATCCTAGGCTTTCCTGCTTGCAGTCGTAGGCCTCTTCATGGGGTCCCAAGACCTTACGCAGGACCTGCTTGCAATTAAGCCTCCAACTACCTGACAGTTGGGATGAATGGTCGAGAGAGCGAGTCCCTAAGTTCAGGTGATCCTCTCTTGACTGGAGAGGGGTGCAGCGTTTCTGCATCCTCTCTTACCAGAACGGTCATGCAACCTTCCTGCGTGACCCACCGCCAGGACCAGTTGTATCGAGGTGAAGAAGACGTCAAAGGTAAGCACCCACCTGTTCCAACTCATGCTTGGGCAGGTCTTTTATTCTATTTCTGCATTGTGGTCATTGTTGTTACTTTCAAATGCTTTGAGGTGCAGGGAAAGTTACTTCCAATATATAGCGTAACTCTAAAAATGGGGTCTCACAAGTTGTCTAAGCAGAAAATGTTCCTTGTTTTTTAAATGAGTTGTAGGCATGTTATTTTGCATGAAAAAGGTTATTTTGAAGGTTATGTAAGTGTCCCACGTTTTCTTGGCAATGGCGTATCTCGTTGGTGTCCGTTCTGGATGGGTGGGCAGAGTGGCAGCTAAGGTGGCAGACTGTGATCTGATGTTATGCTTTAAAATCTGTCTAAAAACTGTGAGAAACGGGAAACTCAGAAAATCTTCTCTATAATCTTCTCTATATTGTTTTTGTTATAAATGTTCTTATTCCAAAATATCTTCAACTATAGGAGCTCAGTAAGGATGCAATGCCAGTCTGAGGGCTGGCAATTTGAGGATTTCCTGCTTTTAGTCGTAGGCCTCTTCATGGGGTCTCAAGTCCTTACACAGGACCTGTTTGCAATTAAGCCTCCATCTACCTGACAGTTGGGATGAGTACAGAACTGCAAAGTACAAGAAGGGTCCTCTTGGGGGACTGAATTAAAAAAGAGATAAGACCTCTATCAAAATGTCTTGGACAATGTGAGCTCAACACTAATAGTCTGAGAGCTTGCAATTCTGGGCCACTTCTTCCAGCCTCTCTGGCAATTCTAGGTCTCCCTGCTAGCAATCCTGATCTCTTCATGGGGTCCCACCTAAAAATTACAGGCCTTTTCGTAGGTCTCTGGTGCTGGCAATCCTGGGCCTCTTCAAGGGACCCTTGCTGGCCATCATAGGCCTCTTCATGAGGCCCCTGCTGGCAAACCTAGACCTCCCAACTGGCAGTACAGACCCTATACATGGGGCCTCTGCTGGCAATCTTGAGCCTCTTCATGGGGTCCCAGCTGGCAATTCTGGGCCTCTTCATAGGGTCCCAAGTCCTTACAAAGAATGTGCTTGCAGTTAAATCTCCAACTACCTGACTGTTGGGATGAAAGGTCGAGAGAGTGAGTCCCTAACTGCAGGTGATCCTCTCTTGACTGGAGGGGTGCAGCGTTTCTGCATCCCCTCTGACCAGCAAAGTCATGCAACCTTCCTGTGTGACCGGCCGCCAGGACCAGGCTTATCGAGGTGAAGAAGACGTCAAAGGTAAGCAACCACCTATTCCAACTCATGCTTGGGTAGGTCTTTTATTCCTTTTCTGCATTGCTATCACTGTTGTTGGTTTCCAAAGCTTTGAGCTGTGGGGAAGGTTAATTCCAATGTGTGGCGTAACTCTATAAATGGGGTCTCAGAAGTTGTCTAAGCAAAAAAGTGCCTCATTTTTTAAATGAAAGTTGTAGGCATGTTCTTTTGCATAAAAAAGGTTATTTCGAAGGTTGTGTAAGTGTCCCATGTTTATTGGAAATGGCGCATCTCGTTGGCGCCTGTTGGGGATGGGTGGGCAGAGTGGCAGCTAAGGTGGCAGACTGTGATTTGATGTTATGCTTTGAAATCTGTCTAAAAACTGTGAGAAAAGGTGAACTCGGAGAGTGATCCTCTCTTGACTGGAGAGGGGTGCAGCATTTCTGCATCCTCTCTTACCAGAAAGGTCATGCAACCTTCCTGCGTGACCCACCGCCAGGACCAGTCTTATCGAGGTGAAGAAGACGTCAAAGGTAAGCACCCACCTGTTCCAACTCATGCTTGGGCAGGTCTTTATTCCATTTCTGCATTGTGGTCACTGTTGTAGATTTCCAAAGCTTTCAGGTGTGGGGAACGTTACTTCCAATCTGTAGCATGGCTGTAATGAGATCTCAGAGGTTGTCTTAAGCAGAAAATGTTCCTTGTTTTTGAAATGAGAGATAGAGGCATATTCTCATGCATGAAAAAAGTTATTTTGAAAGTTGTGTATGTGTCCCAGGTTTTCTAGTCAATAGCACATCTTGTTGGTGCCTGTGTGGGATGGGTGGCCAGTGTGACTGCTCTGGTGACAGTCGGAGTACTGATGTTATGTTTTGAATTCTGCCTTCAAAGTGTGAGGAAACCCAAACCCGGAGACAGAATCTTGAGGCGCAGATGTACCCTTATTCCTTGAAAGGCTGTAGCATTTCTTCATCTGCTTTGTTTGCAAAAGCCAGGCATCCTTCCTGTGTTACCCACCACAATGACCATCCCAGTAAGGTGAAGAAGATATCAAAGGTAGAAACTCACCTCTTCCAACTCATCCTTGGGCAGGTGTCTTTTTTCTCTTGTGTACTGCAGTAACTGTTGTCTTTCAGGTATGGTTGGATAGTGTTTGTGTGGAAAGGCTGAAAGACAGAGAGACCCACTTGAAAACCCAGAGGGAATTCCAAGGTGAAGGTGAACCCCTCTTTTCTGGAGGCCTGCAGCATTCGTTCATCTGCTCTGACTGAAAAAGACATGCAACCATCCTGCCTGATGCATAACCAGGACCACTTTCAGTGAAATGAAGAAGATGCCAAAGATAGGCACTCATCTTTTCCAACTCATGTTTAAGGTAGGTATTACTTTCCTTTTGTATATTGTGGTCGTTGTTGCTTTCCAAACCTTTAAGGTGTGGGCCAGGTTCTATTCAATGTATCACTTGACTGTAGGAATTTGATCTCAAACCTTGTCTAGGCAGAAGATGCCCATTGTTTTTTGACTAAGAGCTTTAGGCATATTCTTAGGCGTCAAATAGCTTCCTTGGAAGATTGTGTAAATGTTTTCTTGGCAACAGCACATCTAATTCTTAGCCGTTTTCTTGTACATTGAGGTTCTGAGGTTTCAGACAGGTGAAGTTCTCTTGTGTGGCAGCCTGCAGCATTTCTACATCACCTCTGACTGGAAAAGCCATGCAGCCTTCTTGCCTGACCCATCGCTGTGACCACTCTCAGTCAATTGAAGAAGAGATAAACACTCACTCAAACTCATGCTTAGGCAAGTATTTTATTTCTCTTGTGCATTGTGGTCACCATTGTTACTTTCCTATCCTTTCAGTTGTGGGGCAGTTTCAGGTTTTAGAAATTTATTTATTTATTTGTGACATTTATAGCCCGCCCTTCTCACCCCAAAGGGGAATCAGGATGGCTTACAAGTTATATGTACATACAATATATTATATTATTAGCATAGCACAATACTGTATAAACATTAAACAGTATATTACTATATTGTACTCTACCACTATATTGCAATATTATTAGCAATATCACATGTAATATAAATATACAATTATACAAGATTATTATTATTATTGTATTGTATTACATTATAATATTATTATCAATATTATCAATAGGGCCTGAGAGCCTGTCTAGGCCTTCAATGTTCCTTGTATTTTGACTGAGAGTTGTAGGCATGCTCATGCATGAAGAAACTTGTGTGAACTGTCAAGGTTTTCTTGAAAACAGAACCTCTTAGTGGTGCTTGTGTTGGATGGGTGGCCAGAATCCCAGCTAAGGTGGTAGTAAAAAGGGTTATGGTTTGTAATTTATCTAAAAACAGAGAAAGAAGATCACCTTGGTCAGGAAGACAGAGATGGGCCCATTTGAAAACCCAGAAAGAAAATCCTGATGCACAGATGAGCCTATTTTGACTGGAGGGCTACAGCGTTTCTATATCCGCTCTGACTGGAAAAGATTGACCAACTGCCTGGACCATTCTCAGTGAAGAAGACATCAAAGGTAGACACTCACCTGTTCCAACTCATGCTTGGGCAGGTCTTTTCTTCCTCTTGTACATTGTGGTCACTGTTTTTGCTATCAAAATGCACAGCATTCTTGTGATTTTGCACAGCATTCTTGTGATTTAAGTCAGCATAGCTGATTAGCAATCTGAAATATATCTAAATGTATATAGCCACATGTGAAGAGAGCATGTCGAGGCAGAGGTTGCTGAGAGGGACATGCCACTCAGCACTGACACAGAACTACTCACATACAGCAGATCGTGGCCCAGAAGAGCAAAGCAACATAGGATCCCTTATGAGGAAGGCTGGACCCTTGTGCTCTGGACTGTGAGTTCACATGACTCTGGCTCCTACTTTTCACAAATTCCCAGTGTCAAGTTTAAATAATAAAAGTAAAGTATGGGTGAGACAGAAGACCTGGACTGGGTGTATTGAGGCTAGACACCCGCCTGTTTGATTCTCTGACTCTTTCACACAGCTGTAGAGGTTCATTAGTGAGAAAAAGAAGCCGCTGGCCCCAGACACAAGAAGCGTTATTTAGTCTAGAGACTCTCAAAGGAAGTATCCGTTTGCACGTGAAACATCTCTGGAATTTCTCCTTCTCTGGCCGATGGCTTTCACACACAATCGTGCCTCTATCCAGACCTCATCCTGCCCTGGTTTGGGACAGGGTCACTTCCATTTGATCCTGGTGGTTAAAAACAGATTTTTTCCCTTGGTTTCTGTGCTCCATTTCCTATATTTGCAGGGTCTCCAGATTCAATTATTTGGAGCAGGATTCCCAAAATTTACAGCTTCATCCGAATTCAGAAATAAATATAATGCCTGCTGATTCATTTTATAGCTGGACAAATATCTATAACAATCTTGTGGGAGGTAAAATCTATATTAAGGGCAGAAAGTGAGAGTTTTTTTCTAGTCTTTTTGGATGGAATGAAAGGCTCAGAGACATCTTCGGATGGGAAAACTCAAACCCGGCTGGCTCCAGGTGCTGGTTATACAAATGTTTTCCATCTAGACGTTTGGCTCCAGTCCCTCCTTTTCTTTTCCCCATGACTCCATCATTGCACAAGTTCACAAGCTTTTATCCGGAAACCTGGATTAGCAGGCACCTGCTTGGATGCTCCCATGCAACCTTATCCAAGCTGGTAGTTCTTAGACTACAACCATCACCATCCCCAACTCATATACTCAATGCAAACACCATAGGAGAGCTGATGTCATAGAGGGGAAATTGCATGTAGCTGCTCTAAAAGGCAAATATTTATATACCAGTAGCTTGCAGAATGTAGATGGCCCATGTGTCGAATAGTTTACATTTTTAATGTCTTTCCCTTGTTGCCAAGCTCTTACTTCTCCTAGTAAGTAAGACAGAGAGGAGCCTAGCTTTTTACAAACAAAGCCCTCTTGTGCCTCTGAGCATGCACAAAATGCTTTTCCACAACCATCTAAAATAGGAATGGATATTAAAACCATAGCTTAGAGCTGGAAGGAACCCCAGGGGGTCATTAATCCAACCGCTGCCATGCAGAAATACAGAGGCTGGATGGCCATTTGTCAGGGATGCTTTGATGATGTATTTCTGCATGGCAGGGGGATGGACTGGATGGTCCTTGTGGTCTCTTTCAATTATGATTCTATAACAAGATCGTATGCCCTGATTTCATACTCATTACACATTTATATTAATTGTGTTTTATGTTTATGAGATGTATATTATGTACTCTTTATTTGCTATGTATTAATGTTACATGCTGTACATGTTATTTTCTTTGAATGCTTTCGGTTTATTAGTAACTCTGAAAGCTGTATACTCGTAACAAATTTATAAAACAGTTTTCAAATAGGTATTTATATAATTTTAAGGAAGGTCCAACTCCACAATCATTGCATTGAGCAGTCTCTTGATTCCAAAGGGCCCAATATATTTGTGAGCCAGCTGTCCTGATTTTAAAAATTCTGTAGATAAGTATATGAATGGTCCAGTTTTTAAATCCCAATTTACTCCATGTTTTAAAACCGTCTTTCTCCTCCTCAAATAAAATCAAGGTGTCTTCAGTTTGTCTGGGTATTTATCATGAAACTTTTCAGTTAGAGATGCACTTTCTCTAAAAATGTGGACCTTTTTTTTATAAATGTAAAGCTTTAAGGAGCCCCTGGTGGTGCAGCAGCTTAAACCGCTGAGCTGCTGAACTTGCTGGTCAGCGGTTCGAATATGGGGAGTCGGGTGAGCTCCGCTGTTAGCCCCAGCTCCTGACAATGTAGCAGTTCGAAAACAATAGTTACCGCTTCGGTGGGAAGGTAACGGCGCTCCATGCGGTCATGCCAGCCACTTGACCTTGGAGGCGTCTACAGACAACTCCGGCTCTTCAACTAAGAAATGGAGATGAGCACCTCCCCTTAATGTCAGGGGAAAACCTTTACCTTTACTAAAGCTTTTTTTCTGTTGGTGGTACTAAAATCAGTGTATGTCTTATAATCAGATTGTTAAATTTGTATGCTGCACGAAGATTTGTGGGATAGAAATATTTTACTGCAGAAATTAATTTTTTCTGTGCCTTGCCATGAATGAACAAAGGGCAGCCTTTGGTTTATCCTTTCCTGTCTGCTTGGGTGACATTGACCGTAGCCTTGCTGGGTAATAAAAGGGGATCAGATCTATAAATAGTTTGGTGTCATTGAAGCTGTGTGTGTCGGTGTGTGTTTGTGTGACTCACGGCCCGTGTGTCAGCCAAAGTTCTTCAATCCAGGAAATGAGAATCCCCTCCTGACTCTGTCTCTTTCCCTTCCCTTCCCTTTCTCAGACCCTGCTCTTCCTTTCTATCTTGTGCCAAAAGGACCAAACAATTGGCCAGGTGGTAGTTTATAGACCTCACAATGTCCTAGCACTGTGGTTCCTAACCTTTTTTTGACCAGAGACCACTTGACCAACAAGGACCACTTTGGCCAGGGACCACTCTCTAACATTAGTACCAAAAGGGTTATAATTCAGTTTTTGGCCAACTTTAGATTCAGGAGAGGGGAGTAACTCTGGAGATCCAGGTTCAAATATCTTCTCGGCCAAGAAACCCCACTTTGGGTGAGTCACAGTCTCTCAGCTTCACTGGAAAGTAAAGAAAACCCCTCTGAATTATTCATGCCAAGAAATACCTGTGAAAGGGCTGCCATGAGTTGGAGACCACTTGAAGGCACACAAGAGTTGTTATGACATCTTTCCGCTCAAAAATGGGATGGGGTGTTTTAATTTGCAACAAAAATGCCTTGGAGGTGGTGGTGGTTAGGTTGGCACAGAAGCCACTGTTTGTTCGCTTCTGCTGTATCTGGATTGAAATGATACAGGCCAGACCAAGGTTTACAGCTCATCTGCTGTCTGTGTTCCTCCGTCTGAATAAAGAAATCATGTCCACAATGGTCTGACACACACTCAGCATGGGTATGACTTACGTCTAGTTTGTCTCACTCAAACAGTATCTACCCCGGCAATCATTCTTCTATTATTTAAGCAAATGAGATCCTGTCTTTTGGTTCAAAGGGGGGGGGGGGAACCATTCAAACAGTGAGACCCTCTGGCTGGAAAAGGTGCAGCTTATTGTAGAATTTATGGTGGACATTCAAGAAAATCCCCTGAAGTTCATCCACTGCAAACTGACAATCGATTTCCAGTCAGTGCAAACCTCACTGTCTCACATGTCGCAGCCACACAAGCTGACTAACAAACCACAAGATGCAACAGCTGTACAGCAGGTTTGCTTGGATGGAGAAGAAGGAACATCTGCCTTTGTGTAACTTCAATTGCTGCAAACTGAATTTAAAAGGGCAAAACTTGCTTGCAGTCCATTAACTCAGGAGGAGGCAAAATCCCAACCCTTCCAGTAATCATTGAGGGTAAATTACCTTTGGTAATTCAATTTGCAGCAACTGAAATCAGCTGAGGACAAAGGGGGAAGGAGAGAGAAACTGGGATGTTTACAAAGCAGCTGAAGAAGTGGGTTGGCAAGCTAAAGTGGCCAGAAAAAGGGTACAAAAAAAATGATTCTCTGCACCAAGAGAAAACATAGCTCTAGCTAAATAGCCTCTCAAAACCATTTCTAGCTTATGGAATGGACTTAAACAGCGCAAACCCTTGGTGTTTCATGTGGTTTCAGCTTCAATTTGTTGCCATTAGAGGGATTTTCCATGCCAGCATTCCTTTGCTTTTTAAGAAAACAGGGGATTCCCATGTCTCTGGGCTGCTCCGCTTTCTAGTTTTGGTGGCAGTTGGCAACCAGGTGGTGAGTGGCATTAGAAACCAAAATGGTTTCCAACATCATTAGGCTCATCTCCTCTCCAGTGATCTCACTGAAATCCTTTTGGAGGAAAGAAACTATGTTTCCAAAGTTTGACTCAATAACAGAAATTACAGACCTGCAGGAATTATGCAACAAGTCAAACCCAAGCCAAATCAAAACTATTTTGCTTCTCCCAGCAGAAACATCCAGGATCCAAAGTGAACAAATCATTTGTTAACTGTCAACATTATGAGCTTGTAAAACAATGTTTTTTCATTACTCATTATATTGCGGGTTGTTTTTCTGCATTGCTTGACCACTGCTTATAAACAAATATCCAAAAGGATTAAAAATGGCATAACGTTTCTAAATTTGAAGAGATATTAGAGAGCCTAATGGGACTGAGTCCTGAGAGTACAGTAGAGTCTCACTTATCCAACATAAACGGGCCGGCAGAATGTTGGATAAGCAAATATGTTGGATAATAAGGAGGCATTAAGGAAAAGCCTATTAAACATCAAATTAGGTTATGATTTTACGAATGAAGCACCAAAACATCATGTTAGACAACAAATTTGGCAGAAAAAGTAGTTCAATACTCAGTAATGCTATGTAGTAATTACTGTATTTATGAATTTAGCACCAAAATATCACGATTTATTGAAAACATTGACTCCAAAAATGCGTTGGATAATCCAGAATGTTGGATAAGCGAGTGTTGGATAAGTGAGACTCTACTGTACATCTACACTGTCAAATTAATGTAGTTTGGAATCATGGGAGTTATAGTCTGATGAGGTATCAACATTGTTTGGGCAAGGATGCTAAAGACATTGTAAAACCACAACTTGCAGGATTCATTTTGAGCCATGGCAGTTTAAGTTATGTCAAAATGCATTAATTCTATAGTATAGAGGCAGTTTGGATCTGCCACTTAGATTCAGACCTAAATCCAGACTGGGTTTCAGAAGAACAAAGCAGTTCTTTTGGAAAGCAACAGTAGCTGAACAGAACAAGGTTTTTTCAAGAAATGTGTTGTCGAAGGCTTTCATGGTCAGAATCACTTGTTTGCTGTGAGTTTTCCAGGCTGTATACCATGTTCCAAAAGCATTCTCATCCAGAAGGAGAGAATGCTTCTGGAACATGGCCATACAGCCTGGAAAACTTACAGCAACCCTTTGTAGAAATGTCGAAAGAAATATTTCTATTTGTTTTTTATTTTATTCTTTTGGTCTGTGAACCCCGCTATGTTCTTTGTTGAAGCAAAGTCAATGTAGTTTCACCCCTGGGTCCACACCTGGACTTGGTGTAATCGCGACTCTACCCAACGCTTGTGCAAAGAATACAAATCTAATTGCTTTCACACTCGCTTGCTGGTATGTTTAAAAAAAATCTTATTTCTTTTTTAAAAAAGAATGCCGGCCTGAGCTGAAATAACTCTGCTTACTGTCGGCCGTCCAAGAACAGCTCGGCCCGATCATAAAACAGTCTCGCACATCCATGCGGTTTGGCGTCTCCAAGCAACGAGATACACAAAACACACCATTGCGCACAGGGCACTGTAAAACCTAATATCCCCCCCAGAGCTGGACTTCATCTGAAGAAATTGTATCACCTAATTAGAACGGAACACAGCAATTTAAAAAATAAAATAAAATAGAGAATAACAAGCCTTTTTCTCCACCTAACCCTGGTTATAAGTTAACATTTCAGCAAAGTTTGGGGAACTTGTCTGAAGTCTCTGTTTGCCGGGTGGCATCTCAGGCCAAACCCTGGATTTTCCATAAAGAAAATTTGAAGGGTAGAGTCATTTCCGAGGCAGGTGCACATCCATTTTCCTCATTGTTTTTTTTACCAAAAGGGAAGGGAAACTTAGAAAATCCATTCAGAATGGGTTGGGTCCTGATTTTGCTCTGAGACACTGGGCTGTTTTACTTGCATGAAAGAAAAAAAAAATGGCTCTTAGTTTTCATGACTTTTCAAAAAATATTTTTGCTTTGTCCCTTTTTTTTGTAACAAAGTAGGCATATTTGAGGCAAGGGTTCTGACCCAGGATACATCACGGTTTCGCCTAGGGATAACCAAAGGTAAACCTGGAGAATCCTGCATGCTCTCCATCATTTTATGGATGAACATATATGTGAGCAAGCAATATCAGACTGTGTTCAAGATGGCCGGGCTGTGGCGCAGCTGGCTAGTAACCAGCTGCTATAAATCACTACTGACCGAGAGGTCATGAGTTCGAAGCCCGGGTCGGGTTAAGCCTCCAACCATTAAAAATAGCCCCGGCTTGCTGTTGACCTATGCAGCCCCGAAAGACAGTTGCATCTGTCAAGTAGGGAAAATTTAGGTACGCTTTATGCGGGAGGCTAATTTAACTAATTTACAACACCATAAAACTGCCAGCAAAACACGAGGAAAAGAATGAGGAAGAACAGCCACCAAGTGGATGGTGAAGCAACAGCTCCCCCAGTGGCCGGAATCGTGAAGCTGGAAAGATGTTAAAATGCCTCTGTGTCTGTCTAAACTGAATGTTGTTTGTCTGTTGGCATTGAATGTTTGCCATATATGTGCTCATTGTAATCCGCCCTGAGTCCCCTTCGGGGTGAGAAGGGCGGAATATAAATACTGTAAATAAATAAATAAATAAATAAATTATGTATATGTACCTTCAAGTCTCCCCATGGACTTCATAGTATTTTCTTAGGCAAGGAATCCTTAGAGATTATTATACCAATTTCTTCCTATGAAATACAGTCTACAACACCTGATTTTCTAAGCACCTCTCTCTAAATGACAAAACTCAGGATGCCATTGCAGTTGAAGTGGAATCAAAAGGCTATCACTGTGCAATGTGAAATGGATCTTGATTCAAGGGTCAGATCAAGAAGCCTTGATGTTGAAAAAAAACCCCTCCTTGTTCCTTTATTCCAGCTCTATTGGACTAGCTGATGAATCTGTTCCCAGTCAACAACTGTCAACAGAACCCATGCTGCACATACAAGGGGGAAGCAGACTAGTTTAGGAGGTGCAATAGTGGCCAGAAGAAAACTTCAAAGGGCTGGGCAAAACTGGTAGGGAGATTTTGCCACTGTTGCTCATCCACCCCACCCCACTGTATATGCTGCCTTCATGTGCTGCCTGATTTAGGACCTGCTGTTCCTCTCTTGTCTCTTTCTGGGCATGCCAGCATAACTGCATAAGAAATATAAGACATGATGGAGCAGCCAGGTGGCACAGAAGAGACGAGGGTTTCCTCCAGTCGAGAGAGGTTTCCTCATCTGAACAGGAATGGGAAGGGATTACTCACCGCTGCCCAGATCGCTCCAAATGCTGTCATCCTTTGATCTGAACAAGAGGAGGATGCTGCCTCCTTGCCATCTGGGCAGCTGCTCCTTCAGTCTCTCCTTTCCTTGGCATGCCAGCCTTCCAATACAATGCTGCTAGGCATCTGCATCTATCTTTCCAGAAGGATTGAGGCTTCCCAGCTTTGCCAGAAGATCTGCTGGGGAAGAGGAAGAGAAGAAAACACCATTCGACTAGTACAAAGGTGTGGCTGCTGCCAAGGTGACTTTTCCTTTACCCCCAACCTCCTGGGATGAAATAGAAGACAATAGTGGATGAGTTCTGGACACAAGCATTGTGCAAGAAATAATAGGAATGTTTATTTCTTGCTGGCATTAGATGAGTATTCCTGCATGGCAGCGGTTGGACTACAGGTCTCTTGAGCTTCTATGGTTTTAATTTCCACCCATGGTTTTGGAAAAGCACTTTGTTTTACAGAAATCCTGGGGAACAAGGAACAATACAATAGCTTAACTGGGCAAGTGAATGGCACAACATGGCAGGCCTAGGATTGCCAAAGATGTTAGAGGCTCAGGCGTCTATAATGCTCCAAATAGCTTCTGCTGAAAACTGAAAATACTGTATTCCCTTCAAAACTGAAAGCGGGCATTGTCTGCGGAAGATGTCTTGCATTTTAAAAAGGGGAAACGGACAAGTATTTTCTCAGCTGGCTTGAACCCAAGTATCTCCTCTTTTAGAAGCGAATTTCTTCTTATGGCTGCTGGGCAACTATTTTTTCCTTCAGCGTATGCTCTCCAACTGTTCAAAATTTAGTAGTTCTGATTAATTCTCTTTTGTTCTTAGTTTACTCCAGTTGTTGCAAACTTGGTACAGAAGAAAAGAGGAAGGGCAGAACTCGACATAATCTTACTTCAGGTCATTGTACTGACAAAAGTGGAGTGAGCAGGGACTACGACTTCCCTTGATCTAAACAGTACACTTCTATTGATGCAGTCTAGAATCGCATTGGCTTTTTTAGCTGCTCTCTCACTCTCTTGGCTCATGTTCTGCTCGTGATCCACTAATATAGAGGCTTAGTTGCGATGCCCCTTTTAAGAAGGGGCTACTTCTGGTCAGTCGCTTTTAGCGGATATTCGTTCTCCCGCCTGAGACTTTCGGAGAAAGCGGCCAGCCAGGGGTGTGTGCGAAAGGGAAGGATCTTTTCCGCCTCCAGTCTGCACACTCCAAAGGATACAGCTGCATCCTTTACATCAGGAATCTGGTTTACACACTGCTTCTTTTTCACCCCAAACCTATTCCTAGACTGAAGCTGACTGTCGAGGCTCCCCATATGAGTCACAGTTGAGCCACTGTGGCCAAACGTGTTCTTGTTTGGTGCATCAGGTCAAAATAACCCAAAAGAAGTCCAGTGAAAACTGGAAAGGTTTAGGGGCAACTGATAGGACTTCTTGTTTTAAATCTACAGACAATGAGCCAATGGATTGAAATGATTTTCGGACTTCCACATTTACTGGTTTGACCTTTGTGGGGTTCATTACACATCTTTCTACACATCTCTAGGTTTCTTCAATCTCTGTGGTCAGCTTCTGCAAGAAGTTTACCTAGAGAGATCACCTTTCTAGCTGACCATAGAGGTCCTGTACATCTGAACCACATCTGCCTTGTGCTTTATTTATTTATCGTGTCAGAAGCGAATTGAGGGTACATTTATAATGCATTTCAAAACACAAACAAAGTTAAAAACTTGGCATTACACGAAATGTCCTTTGACCAGAAGCTGGCCGTTTGGAGTGTCTCTGGTGTCGCTGCGAGAAGGTCCTCCATTGTGCATCTGGCAGGACTCAGGCTGCATTGTAGTTAGTGGTCTCCTCCACACTCGCATGTCGTGGACTCCACTTTGTGGCCCCATTTCTTAAGGTTGGCTCTGCACCTCGTGGTGCCAGAGCACAGTCTGTTCAGCGCCTTTCAAGTCCCCCAGTCTTGTGTGTGCCCAGGAGGGAGTCTCTCATCCAGTATCAGCCACTGATTGAGGTTCCGAGTTTTAGCCTGCCACTTTTGGACTCTCACTTGCTGAGGTGTTCCTGCGAGTATCTCTGTCTTGTGCTGATGCTAAAAATAGTAATAACAATACTCCCAGACATTTATTTATTTATTTATTTATTTACAGTATTTATATTCCGCCCTTCTCACCCCAAAGGGGACTCAGGGCGGATTACAATGAACACATATATGGCAAACATTCAATGCCAACAGACAAACAACATACAGTATAGACAGACACAGAGGCATTTAACATTTTTCCAGCTTCACGACTCCAGCCACAGGGGGAGCTGTTGCTTCACCGTCCACTAGTGGCTGTACTTCCTCATTCCTTTCCTCGTGTTTTGCTGGCAGTTTTATGGTGTTGTAAATTAGTTAAATTAGCCTCCCGCATAAAGCGTACCTAAATTTCCTTACTTGACAGATGCAACTGTCTTTCGGGGCTGCATAGGTCAACAGTAAGCCAGGCTATTTAATGGTCGGGGGCTTAACCCGACCCGGGCTTTGAACTCATGACCTCTCGGTCAGTAGTGATTTATTGCAGCTGGTTACTAGCCAGCTGCGCCACAGCCCGGCCACAGACATGGCACAAATTGTGAATTTGCTACCTAACTTGTTCCCTTTGTAGGTTTAAATGCATCTTACAAACTCCCTTGATGTGTTTGGGAAGTTTTGGGCCCAGACAGTAAGATTGTGCTTGAATAGAGTGTAAGACAATGTACTGCTTCATCCATTCTTGATCCTTTGTCTTTGACCAGTTTTGCAATAAAGGAAGGATGGCTGGAGCTGGGAGCCTTCCCAATGTTCTTTGGGTGTTTGGAAGAGTTTTTTTTAATCTCTGCATGCGGGGTGAGGCTAAGACTAGTCAGGAAGCGGGACCTGTCCCAGCCGTCTCAAGAATTTCCCTCCTTTGCTGGAGGAGAATCAATTTGGCAGGTGCTACCATGGGTTGGGGGGCAGAGAGAGGAAGGGAGGCAGTTGCAACAGACTATATGAATTATCCAGGTAGCACCTGGCAAGGAGGAGCATTTATTCCAGCCACCCAAGAACAATAGCCTGGAACAAGGGCAACATGACTCTCTGTCTGAACTTTCCCTTTCTTTGTTTCCAAAGACTGGAAGATTTCCTTCTCTAGATCTCCAGGCATATTTGCAGGAAGTACTTTACTCATTTTCCCCCCTGCACATCTTGTCCGTCAAAGAGACGCCCAGATAGACAGGTTTGATCCCTGTCAAGAAACCAGTTTTCAAATCACTCAACAGGAACAAGGCTTTTGTAAAACAAATGTATCTTGATTTCCCTCTCAAAGCTGAGCTGCGTCTTGAATTACAATTGGGCAGATCATAAGGATATATTTTTGCTAGGAGTATTCCTTGTTTAAACCAACCCTATGAAATTCATGGGATCACCATAAGTTGACAGGTTACTTGAAGGCACACATATACACATAAGAAATCTCATGTTCATTGTGATCAACATAGTTATGTTCATTTGTGCCAGTAAAGGCTAAGAGAGTGTTAGATGATTATATATATAATTGTACTCCGCCACCATCTCCCTGATGGGACTCGGAGCGCCTCACAAAAAAGCACACAATAGTGCAGAACACACAAAATACAAAAAGATGCATAACAAATAAAACAATAACAAACTAAGTTCACAAAACAATACTTGCAAAAAATAACATGCAACTCTACTGATTAAAATCCAACAATGCAGCAAAGCTGTGGGTATAACAGGCTGTGAACTGTCTTTGTCCATAAAGTGCTAACAGATTCAATTAATGCCTCAGGTTTAGTGAGTAAGGTATTAATCATGGTCTAAAGGCTTGTTCAAAAGGCTTGTTTTTAGTTGTGTCTGGAAAGCTTGAGATGGGGCAAAGTGGGCCACCCCCGAGAAGGCCCTCTCTCTCATCCCCACCAAGCGGCAGCGCTGAGTCCAGGAGGACCCCCAGACTCCTTCTTTGGAGGCTTTTAAGCAGAGGCTGGATGGCCATCTGTCGGGGGTGCTTTGAATGCCATTTCCTGCTTCTTGGCAGGGGGTTGGACTGGATGGCCCATGGGGTCTCTTCCAACTCTACTATTCTATGATTCTATGATCTGTGTCCTCAGGGGCAGTATAACCCTGTCGAGCACAGGGTGCCACCCTATACCCCGCGTTAAAGCACTGAGCTGGAGACCGAAAGGTCCCAGGTTCAAACCCCGGGAGCGGCATGAGTAGCCACTGTTAGCTCCAGCTCCTGCCAACCTAGCAGTTCGAAAACATGCCAATGTGAGTAAATCATTAGGTACCGCGGGAAGGTAACGGTGCTCCATGCAGTCATGCCGGCCACATGACCTTGGAGGTGTCTACGGACAACGCCTGTTCTTCGGCTTAGAAATGGAGATGAGCACCAACCCCCAGAGTCAGACATGACTGGACTTAACGTCAGGGGAAACCTTTACCTTTTTATATTATACTAGCTTTGCCCGGCCACGTGTTGCTGTGGCTTATGGGAATCCTTTGTTGGCCAGGTGGAATAGCAGTGAATAGCCTTGCAGTCTCAAAGCCTGACCATTTTCTGGAGTAGCTGGAGCTTTTTCTTGTATGAACGTAGAGGCATGGATGAGGGTTTGTGTTGCCAAGTTTAGTGTTTCTGGGATGTGTAGTTTTGTTGTTTTGTCCTGGGCCGAAATTTTTTTATCCTTTTATATATATAGATAGATAGGGCCATCTATCAGGAGTGCTTTTATTGTTTTCCTGCATGGCAGGGTGTTGGATTGGATGGCCCTTGGGAACTCTTCCATGATTCTCTCTCTCAAACACAATATAAATATAATTTAAAAATATCCAGGTTTCAGCCCTGTAATCACCAGCTCTATTACAACACTGCTACTCGCACCCTAAAAGCCACCAAAGCCCATGACCAAAGCAGAATCTGATGATGGTAAGTTCCATAAGTTAACATGCCACCCTATGAATCCAAATTTTCTTTTCCTCCTCCTTCTCTCATCCCCACTATACATAAACAATGTTTTACATTCCAGAGCTGTTTTTCAGAACTAACCCCAGCTATCTAGACAGATTGCAGCCCCTGTTGCAGCAATAAATAAAACTATTCCTTTGGGCTTGTTCTCTCTCTTTCTGTGTATATTGGCCAGACTTTGCATAAAAACATAGGCAGGGAATTTGTGTGCAAGGGCCTAGCATTTATGCAAGTGCAAAAGAACCACAGTTTAGTAAAGAAGTGCTGGGTTTTTAAAAAATTTCCTTACAGTGTAAACCTAAAATGTACCGGCTGTAGAGGTTTAGGAAAAGGAAAATACTTTCTATGCTGGCTGATCTCAAAATACAATAAAGCCCCAATTCAGAACATTAGCCCAAATGCAAACCTAATTACCCAAGGTATTACCCATCTAAAAAAGGTTGAACACCTGTTGTAGAAAAAGCTTGGAAAATTTGGACTGGAACTCCCATAATCTGGGAATTGTGGTCCAAAAAGAGTGGAAAGGTTTGCCAAGGTGATAAGGTAGGAGGAGAAAGAAACCAGGACATTTAAAAAGCAGCTGAAAATTGGGATGGCAGAGGATTAATCTGGATTGGCCCCTGTCAAATCAGGACACTTGGAGGGTATGATACAGGGACAAAATAGTCTTGTTTCAATGTCTTTATCTCTGGAACAGCGTTGTGGTTCTATTTTTAAAAGCAAGCCCCTCCTTTCTATTGGACTGTATCCCAAATACGCACAAAACTTTTGCCATGTGTATGTTTTGCTCGAAAGCTTCGGTCAAACCTCTTTCTCGGGGGAGACGGTTGGGTAAGGTTTCTCACTCTGTTCAGGGCCAAGAAGCTTCCTGGAAAAATAGAAAAAGACTTTGGACTCCAAAAAGCACAACACCCTGTTCTCAGGACATCAGATGTCAGAGTTCAGGCCTCATAGTCAACAGGAGGGCTGCTGGAAACAAAGGCGTGGAAGCTGCTGAGAACAGAAACCCAGACCAAAAAAACTGGTTATATAAATATCACACTGTGGTCCTGTCCAGAAATGACTTCTCAATCCGTTATTTCAATGCTGGGAAGGAAGGGGAGAAATACAGGTGGCTTTTGCATTATGGTAGCAAAGACAAGAGTCTCCTGTTTGATTTCTCAAACCTTTGACAGCCGTAGAGAACTGTGGTCTCAGCCGCGAGTGTGGATTCAGGGGTAGCCTTCTGGCAAAATGCGACAAAATGTCAAACCCATTAAATAGTGATGCCGTTATATGGGGGTTGGACTGGATGAACTTTGAGGGTTCTTCCAACTATATGTGTGTGAAACATCAATGAATGCCATCTTTAGGCTTGGGTCCCATTTCCAAAATCTCTCATTATGTCAATTTATTTATCATGTCAGAAGCAAATTGAGAATACAGTATAAAAAACCCCCCCACAAAGTTTAAAACTTAGCATTACAGTAAATGCCAAGAAGTTGACCAGGAGCTGGCAACTTGGAGTACCTCTGGTGTCGCTGTAAGAAGGTCCTCCATTGTGCATGTGGCAGGGCTCAGGTTTCATTGTAGTAGGTGGTCTGTGGTTTGCTCTTCTTCACACTCGTATGTTGTGAACGCCACTTAGTAGCTCAATTTCTTAATATTGTCTCTGCATCTCGTGGTACCAGAGTGCAGTCTATTCAGTGCTTTCCAAGTCTTCTGTGTGTCTAGGAGGGAGTTTCTCATCTGGTATCAGCTATTGATTGAGGTTCCAGGTTTTAGCCTGCCACTTTTGGATTCTCGCTTGCTGAAGTATTCCTGCAAGTATCTCTGTAGATCTTAGAAAGCTCTTTCTTGATTATGTCAATGCAAATACAGTAATCCAATCTGAAAAAGTCCAAAATCAGAAACACTTCTGGTCCCAAGCATTTTGGATAAGGAAGATTAAATCTCTGTTGTGTTTCGTTTTCCCTTGTTTTTCTCGGCTCCTGACTGTGAGTCGGTGTCTAGGTTCACAATTACTCTGTTAGCGTTTGAGGACATGAACAGGGAGCTCAGCTTTCACACTGAACAACACCAGACTTGTCGTTCTGCCCAGCACAGTGAGGGTTCAAAATGTGCCGATCCAAGATCAAGCTTTAGGACAGAGTGGCTTTCCTCCCCATCGGACAAGTTAGAAACAAAACATGACTTGCACTGACATTTCTGGCAACCTAAACCAGACTTTGGGCACATTGACTACATTAGCAAACCCTTTTGTTTTGTGAAGTTGAGTCAAACTCTGAAAGACTTTACAGAAGTACAACTCCTATGATCCCATAGCATTGAGCCAAGATAGTTAAAGTGTTGTCAAATGGTATTAATTCTACTGTGTAGATGCAACATTTGTAACTTTTTCAACCCCTGGCTGGACTGAAACTTTCATTCTCGACCAAAGAATTGGACTCAAACACATCCGGAGTCCACCAAAGACTGCAACATCGGAAGAAGAAAAAATACAAAAACAAGAAAACAAAAATGTTTTTTAAAGAGGGTTCAGACATGGTTTACTTATTTGTTTTGACTTGAGCTCAATCGCCTTTGAGCATTTGTCATACCACATCTGGGAGAAGGCCGTTGCAAAGCCTTAAAGGAAGGGAAATTGATTTGAAAAACACAAGAAACTGCCCAGAGCATCCCCGAAATCTTCTGATTCTGGCTCTGGTTTTTGCCACCTTGCCTCTTTCCAAATAAAAACACTATGATTTTTTAAAATATTTGCATCAAAACTAGGAACAGAGAGAAAGTCAGGGAAGGGAGGGCGAAGAAAGCCAAACAGGAACAAAATGAGCCAAGGCTCCATCAAAGTCCAAAGCAGGAGGCGATTACTTTTGGAAAGGAAAAAAAACCTAAACAGTAAGCAAGCTGTAAAACATACAAAGTCAGACAAAACATTTGGCTGCAGTTTCAAATAGTTCTCTGTCTGAAAGGCTAGAGGCTTATAAATCATAATGCGAATCACTCTCCTCCCTGCATCCCTTCTGCTAAGAGATGGCCAAAAACATGGGCTGATTTTCACTCCCAAAATAAAGTTGCACATGACAACCTGCATCTTTTATTTATTCAACTGCATTTTGTAGATTCTCCACACAGCTGGAAAAGTTCACAGAGCAACAGACACATGTATAAAAACAAGACAGTCCCCACCCTTAGGTTTAATAAAATCTATACACATAATAAAAGTTAAAATATGTATGTGTATATATGGCTGGGGTATCCACTTCCACAGACAAGCTCCCACTTCCACAAATAGTTATAGCTCCCACTACCCAGGAGACACCAATGGCCCTCCCTCCAATGACATTACAGGTTGTAGAGCGTGCGGTGAATATGTCCAAGATCCCTGCTAATGTCCTCCACAAACATCATCCTGCCCACCACCCAAGTGAAGGCTTTCATACCGGGACAGTTTCATCCTAGATTTTTTGTTTTTCCTCCACCACGGACATTGCAGTGTTTCCCACAATGGGCCTGGAACTCATTTGGCACACAGAACCCCCACGACCATCAAAAAATACTGGAGGTCTTTGGAGAGATTTATAGGAATTGTACTTCACCTACATCCAGAGCGCATTATGAACCCAAACAATGATGGATCTGGACCAAACTTGGCATTCATACCCGAAATACCCAAATTTGAATACTGGTGGGTTGTGAGGGGAATTGGCCAGGACATTTTGGAATTATAGGTACTGGCATGTGTAATTCACCTGCAATCAAGGAACACTCTGAACTCCACCAACAATGGAATTGGACCAAACTTGGCACATAGAGCCCCCATGACCAGCAAAAAAATACTGGAGGCCTTTGGGGAAAATTTACCTTGATATGCGGGAATTGTAGTTCACCCACATCCAGAGAGCACTGTGAACCCAAACACTGATGGATCTGGACCAAACTTGGCATACATTCCTGATATGCCAAATTTTGATTACTGAATGGGTTTGTGGGAACTGACCTTCCTTTCTGGGAGTTGTAGTTTACTCACAACCATGGAAAATGTGACCTCCATCGATGATGGGCCTGGACCAAACTTGGCACACAGAATCCCCATGACTAACTCAACCTACTGGAGGGATTTGAGGGGTCTGACTCACCTTAGTGGGAGTTGTAGTTTACCCTATTGCCAGAGAGCACACTGAACCCCATCCATGTTGCATCTAGAGCAAACTTGCCCAACATAACACACTTTTAAGTACTGATGGAGTTCCTTGGGATTAACCTGGCATGATGTCGCATTTATATTCCGACCTTCTCACCCCAAAGGGGATTCAGGGCGGATCACATTGCACACATAAAGGCAAACATTCAATGCCATGACATAGAACAGAGACAGAGACAAGACGCAGGCACCGGGCTGGCCTCGAACTCATGACCTCTTGGTCAGAGTGATTTGTTGATTTGTTGCAGCTGGCTTGCTTTCCAGCCTGCACCACAGCCCGGTCCCAGCCCGGTTAATCTAAAACCTTATGCATTTTGTAAAATAAAAAATGACTTTTTCAAATAACCCGGGCAATGCTGGGTACCCAAGTGAGTCTTAAAATAAAAAAAAACATGACTTGACATGAAAGGAAGAGGAGAGGAGGAGGGAAGAGGAAAACAGAGCAACCTAGGCACAAGTTCTGAAAGCAATGTTTTTGTCATGACCAGATTTAATTGTAAAAAGCAGTGCAGATTACAGGAGGGACCAAGAACATGTTTACAGAGATAAAATGACTGCACCAGTTGTGTTAATTTCTGGAGATGTCAGCACTGGTGATGGCAGCACTCAATTTAGGATGCACCTACACTTTGGAAGTAATGAAGTTTTGACACCACTTTAACTGTCATGGATCAACACAGGGACTTCTAGTTTGTTTCGGCAGAGAAGGCTAAAGACATTGTAAAACAACAACTCCCAGGATTGCATAGGCATTAAGTTGTGGCCATTAAGGTGGTATCAATGCAATGCCCAGAATCCTACAGCCAGGCATAGGCCGTGAATGATCTCATAGTAACCCATTCCAACATAGTTGAATAAAACACCCTTTTGGGACTCAAAGTTCAGATTCCGGGACTTGGGGAGTCCAAAAAAATGGCTCTTTCCCCAGCTCACATTCCAATTAATCCACGTGTTTTGCACGAGAAACATCCTCCTCTTTCATGGCTCCAGGCCTCTCCCCACATCAGGACCAGGGTTGCCGTTGCAACCACAAACACAAAACAACACAGTAGGGATCATTTATTTCGGCTACAGCTGGTTGTTTGGGTGTCTGGAAGTCAGCGGGAACAAAATACTTCCCTTCTTTCCCCCTCTCCTTTCACACAATCCACATTCCATCCCTTAACTATTGCCCACTGATAGTCCCAGATAAAAGTGCTTTTTAGCACAATCCTCCCCCTCCAACAGGAACCGTGCCCAACTCTCTACCTCCGTGGACCCAAATCCATTTTGAAAAAAATAAATAGTAGATGGGGCAAACTGTGGCCTGAAAGCTATTTATATAGGCTCCAGTGTATGACTTATGGCGACCCTATTGTGGGGTTTTCTTGCTCAGATTTGTTCAAAAGGGTTTATTGCCATCCAGCGGAGTCTCCTCTATTTACTTATTTACAGTATTTATATTCCGCCCTTCTTACCCCAAAGGGGACTCAGGGCGGATCACAGAATGTATGCGGCAAACATTCAATGCCGTTTATACACTTGCATAGAAGTATATGGCTTTCCCATCTTCGGCATCCTGGAAGCTTGTGTTTGGTTCCAGGCACGGGGGATTGCTGTCACTTCATCTTCCTGTTGAAGAACTTTGTAAACTTCCTCCTTTTGACTGAATCACCAGCATTTTCCGGGGACCTTTAAAATACCTCCCCGTTTTTAAGTAGTCCCTATTTATTTACTCACATTTTGCTTTCAAAACACTAGGGAGGCAGAAGCTGGGCTAAAGGTTAGGAACTCACCCTGACCCGAGCTTGTCAACCTCCCGATGGACAAGATTTATGGTAGCTGGTGGTTTAACCTGCCGTGCTAAAGCCTGGTCCTCATTTGGAAGTTTTGAAGCAGAGGCTAGATGGCCATCTGTCAGGAGTGCTTGGACTATGTATTCCTCCCTGGCAGAACTATGTGACCTTTGGGATCCCTTTTAACTCTACGATTCTATGGTATGACTAGGAACAATGGGTTAAACCCTTGTGCTGGCTGAACTGCTGATCTGAAGGTTGGGTTGCTGACTCAAATCCGCGAGATGGGGTGAGCTCCTATCTATCAGCTCTAGCTTGCAGGGACATGAGAAGCCTCCCAGCTGTATGGTACACATACAGGCATCCCTTGGGCAACATCTCTGTAGACTGCCAATTTGCTTACACTAGAAACGACTAGCAGTATGTTCGGAAGTCGCTTCTGACACAATTAAAAAATTGTATGACTTCAAGACAAACAACATTT
Organism: Anolis carolinensis; assembly: GCF_035594765.1. NCBI lineage: Eukaryota > Metazoa > Chordata > Lepidosauria > Squamata > Anolidae > Anolis > Anolis carolinensis. The sequence continues at coordinate 6,310,353 of NW_026943826.1, forward strand.
ATTAAATAATGTTCTTTGCCCACTTTGAATTGTCTGATTTTCTCACACACACCCCTCCAGGTTCTGCTTCACGTATAAGAACAACACCCTGTGTTCACAGTATTTAATAAACTTTTATTTTTATTGTTTTTTAAAAAGATAACTGATTATCTACAATCAATAGTGGGGAGAATAGTGAAAGGTTTAAAAGCTACACAATCTAGACTCACCAAGGGGTGGAAAGCAGGGGCAGAGGAAAAGATGGTGTCGGTGGAAGAGACCCAAGTGGGATTGAAGGATATCGAAACAAGAAGATGTCTGGCTCTGTACACGTTTATAATCCTTTGTGCAATTGCAAAGTGTTCCTCTTGTAAGAGTTTGTTTAAAAAAGGAGGCAGGTTGCGTTCTTCTCCCCAAATCTGATCTTGGCACCACTTGTGTGCTTTAAAAGAAAATGAGGCTATTTTCTTCATTAAAAAAACAAACATACACAAGTTTCCTACAGCAGCATTTCTTAAAAACATAAACCCAAACACAGTTCTCTTCCATACAAAAAGGCAATATATATATATTAACATTTCCTAACAAATAAGCTCATTTGTACCTATATAGAGTTTTCTTTTTAAAAAAGAAGAAGAGAACACACCCTACACAAATCCGGTGAGGCAGTAACAGAGAAATTGGTGCTTTCTTCACCCCGTAAGAAAACCATGTGCAAAATATACCCTGCTGCGGAGGGAGCTTAGAAGGTTGTTAATTTGGCTAAATTAATAATACACCCTTCTCCCTGGATAAAGCAGAACTTGCTCTTCTAGAGTAACAATGTGGCACGGCCATGGATCAAGCCCTAAAGGTTTTGTAGGGTTCGCAGACAACAAAGGAGTGTTTCCAAAGGACTTTCGATAAATTCAAAGGATAAAAAAGATAAACCATGGCTCAGGCATCTTTTTCAGCCCATTCCCGAAGGAGAATGATCCAGATGTGGTTGGGACTGCAATATACATGGAATATTTTCCGATTTGGATATTTAAAATGCCAGCCAGAAGAATGCAGAGGAGGAGAAAACCATGAATTCTAGAAATCTACAATATATTGGAAGGCTCTGTTTGAAACTGGGGGAAAGACAAGGCCAACCCAAAGCTGAAACATGGGTACAAGACCAATGGCACACTCCTTTGATTACAAGGCCCATCATCCTCCACGGCCAGGATTGCTGGGTGTTATCGCACAGCACAAATGTTTACTCAAGGTAAAATCAGCCTAGAAGAGCTCCTTACTCCCAAATTTGGGGTGCCTTTGTGCCATTCTAAGCTTATCCTCCATATTATACCCCCCCCCCCCTTTCATCACCTCAAGCTACAGGTTCAAGTGAATACCCAGAAAGATGAGTTATTTTGAGAATCCAAGCATCTCCAAGCCTTCGATGAGTGGTGATGGTCTCATACCCAAATGGAGAAGGCATAGTTAATATTGGACAACAGGTAGGGTCTTTGACATTTCAGATGGCTGCTTATTCCAGTATTGTCTAAAATGCAAGTCTACAGGGAGTGATCTTTTTAGAGCAGAAATGCTGGCAGTTTTTGTAATCCTTCGGATCTCATCTCATATCCATAGCCTCAATTTCTCCAAAGGATGTTCTTTCCAAATCAAGGCAGAGCAATGGCATTAAGCAGATCAATCTGGCAGAAGAATCAGAGAACCAAAGTCTCCAGAAGGCAAGTAAACCAGACAGGGAACATATCAAGGCCAGTATTTCATTTGGCACAGCCAATGGCATGGCGTCGATTTTGGATCTCCAATAGCAAAAAAGCAATTAGAAAAGTATGTGTAGAAACATGGAAAGCAACATAAATCCTTGTCCAAAGGTGCTGCCATCGCCGATTGATGCCTCCCTCCCGCATTTTGCTTCTTCTGTCTAGCCCCAGAATGGAGGTCATTGGTAGAGAAGGTAACTCTTGAGAGATTCCGGCAGCGGTAGGTCTTGGATCTCGTTCAATCGAGATTTGCCCAAAGTAAGGCGCACAGTTCGCCGGCAAAGGTCCATGAGAGGCAAAGGTTCAGCTGCAGGAAGACAGACAGAAGCACATACTGTTAACCATAGAATTGGCAATGGGGCTAGACTAGATAATCTTGTAGTGCCTGCAATATTTATTTATTATTTTTATCCCACTTTTCTCCCATGGGTGAGAATCAAAAGTGGTGAACAATGGTTAAAACAATAGAAATTACATGACACTAAAGCAAAAACAGAATAAACAAATAAAACATTACATAAACCATATATTACAAGCTTAATAAACACAACATGTACTATTACAATTCCCTGGGCCTCCGGCCGTGAGCTCCGCTTCTTTAGACTATATAAACGTAAGCAAGCCCAAGATAGCCTTCACTGATATGCCTTACTCGTAGCAGCCTGGTTTTATTTATTTATTTATTTCGTGTCAAAAGCATTGCATAATAAATAAGTTTAAAAATGATAAAATAAAGGAATCACAAACAGCTAAATAGTTTTGGACCAAAAGCGGGCAACAGCAGCCTGGTCATTTCCTATTATGGGTTATCGGGGAAAGGCCTGCTTCCACAGAAAGTTTTTGACCTGTGCACGAAAGGCCAGTAGAAAGGGGGCCAATTGCATCTTTTTGGGGAGTTCCAGAGCTGCGAGGCCACCACCGAGAAGGCGCTCTCTCTTGTTATGGAGGATACAGCTTGGAAAACTCACAGCAACCCACTCTACCAATTGATCATTGCTCAAAAATCCAAAATGCTGACTGACATCAAAGCCGATTTATTATTCAGATTAAGTGTTTAATCCAGTGTGTGTCTGCACCTTCAAGTTGCCTGTTGACTTCGGGCAACCCTATGGCTTCCATAGGATTTTCTTAGGCAATGAAGACTCAGAGGTAGCTTTGCCAGTTCCATCCTCTGAAATATAGGCTACAACCTCAGAATTCCTTGCACCCCTTTATGTTTTTCAGGACCAGCAATTGCAACTTAACAGAAATGTATGCAATTAACATGGCATGGAAAAATTAGGTCCAGAGTTCCCTGGAGCCAAGCATCAAACTCTGTGGATCCAAACTCTGCATCCACAAAAGTAATACTGCGCATATCATGAACTCCCTTCTACCAAGTCTGCACACATTCGCTCAGCTAAAATAACCTCAACATTTACCAAACTTTTTTTGTTTTGATCTGAGTTAGGCAACATTGAACTGCTTGTATATTACACCAGCAAATGTAAACACTGAGAACTGGTTACATGGCTGACTAAAGATTATCTTGATACCTTTCAAAACAAACAGAAATTCACAAGGAAGAGACAAAAACTGGGCATGCTTTGCTCCTTCACTATATCATGATCTAGACTTATTTGAAAAGGTTGTTGGTTTAGATACTGAAATAGCCTTAAGGTATCAGATACTGTCAGACCTTGGAAGCTAAGCAGAGTTAGGCTTGGTATTACCTGTATGGGAAACCAACCAATACTAAATGCTATAGGTCCTGTTTCAGAGGAACAAGGAAAACTACTTTAAACCCCCCCCCCCCCCCAATAAAATGCAAGTTGCCCAAATTGTACAAAATCCCACATTAAAAAATTGAAAAACAAATAGAAGATGTTACTAGTCCTCAGGGCTTCTGGGAAGCCTTGTTCTACAATTGTATTCTATGGGATTTCCAAAAACCAAAACCCTGCCGACGTCTGAATGACCATAAATACGTCAATCTACACAAACCAGATCAAAAGAGATACTCCTTGCGCCTGTGTTTAGCATGCATTCCCTGACGGCAGAATTTCAACCAGTTAACATCTCTGATTCCCATTATTTGCTCAAAGGTCTGGCTGGCCAAACCAAACGAATCCAGCTTGTTTGGCCTTCTCCTTGTTTGTCATGCGGTTTCGCTTGCGAAGATAATATATCTGAATTAAACAAAGATGCCATTGTAGGCTTCCGTACCAGCACATCGGCTCAGCTCCCAATGCTGGTTGGAATTATGATTGAAGGAAAGAGAAGAATACACAAAACTGTGGACAACAGCAAATGCTAATGAAATGAAGGATTTCTGGTGCTAGAATATTCAGTCGTGCTGGAGGACCAAGAGTATGTCAGATGCGGATAAATGAAACCATGGCTATCATGGCAGTTAAAGTGATGTCAATCTGCATGAATATTACAGTGTAGATTGGTCCCAGGTCTCCTGTCATGTGTACTGCAATGAGAAAAATGCATACTAGATGCCTAGCCCTATGGAGCTAAAAAGGTCAAATCTCCTCCTGACTGCAGATCTGTTTCTATCAGGATTCCCAGGCACACATTTGCAATCTGAAAGGGCCAATAAAACCTCAAAAGATTCCCCCTTTATATTTGCAATTCAGACAAAACCAGGAACAAAATGCCACACACATCGAAGAAAAGAACAAGACAGCCTTGGAGGCAGATGGGTGAAGAAAGAGATTAGAAGGGTGTTTTGCTGAATCGCAGCTGAGTGATCTGACTCAGCGCAAAAAGCTCTTATCTTGAACAGGAATTCAGCTCCCTGGGTGCAGATAAGCAGATTTTTAAAGAAGGTGAATTCCTGTAACATATAGCAGTATAAGGATAGAAACGAGGAGACAACAAAGACTTGGAAAATCAGCCGTGAAGGAATGAGGAAAGACAGCAGTCAGATCACCGTAACTATGGAACTCATATCTGCAGTTTGTTAGTTTTGGATAAAAAATGTTTGCAGAAACATGCTGAACTAAACAAAGTTTCGATACACTGAGCTATCATAAAGGAAAGATGTCACACTCTCAGCTATCCATGGGGACAATTTTGGAGCATTTTGGAATTCTGTGCAAGGGATATTCTGTATAATTACTTAAACATCCTCGATTTTGTTCTCCATGGGGGGTGCCTGGAACCAAGCACCAGTGGATACAAAGGGCCCATTGTATATTTGTATTTCCAATCTCAAACCAAGAGAACAAATACTTACGGTCCAGTCCATTCAAGTAGCGCATGCGGATTTCACAATGGCCCCACACGGCGCTCACCACTGGGTAAAGTTTCTTCCCTTTCAGCCCACGGAAGGCCACCCCCATGTACTGCCCATCCACCACGAAACTCAGTGTCCCATCGTCCATGTCCAGCACCACCAAGAAGGAGTCCGGCACCACAAAGGTCTCGTCAGGCTCCAGGAAGGCTGGGTAGGTCTTGCCAGGCTGGTTCTTGCCGTCATGGTAGAGCCGGTTGCGCCCCAGGTCCCAGCCCCAGGACTCATGGTTATTCCCCACCAGCGTTGTGTAACCCACTGAGTGCAACGGGGCCTCGGCTGTGGCCACCCCAACTACAGCATGGGTGCCCCGCTGGCGCATGGCCCAGGTGATCTGCCAGACGTGGAGCCCCCGCGTGTAGCCCACTTTGCCCCGGATGGCGTCTGTGCTCTGGGCCACCGGGTGCCTGTGGAAGATGAGTTTGTCGTCCTCCTTCACAAAGACATTGAGTGACCGGTCATCGTTGTTCCATGAGTGTGTCAACTGGGCCTCATAGGAGGCAGATGGCATGTCCAAAAGTAAGTCCAGCCGGGCCGGCTTGCAGTAGTCCAAACCCTGAAGCGCCTGCTTCAACGGTCGGTAAGCTGGGTCCCGCATATCCACTGTCTTGATGCCGCCGGTCACTTTCTGTCCCATCCTGATTCTTGATAGTCACCTATTTACGGTCATCAACCAACCTTTTTTCTCCTTCTTCACCTATCGATGATCATCAACGGACTTTTCCTCCGGCTTTTCGCAAAGGTCATCCAGGACTTCAGTGGAAAGAGGAAAGGTTGCTATGAAACAAGGCTGAGATGATGCGGTCGCTGGTCGGGATTGCTAATGGGTGGAAAGAAAAACAAGATGGAAGAGTTAAACATTAAAAGAAAAAGGCACTGTATGCGTAGGGAGACAGACAATGTCTCTTAGTGATCTGGTAATATTACTAATATGGCTTCTGGCAGAACGGTACAGTTGCCACCACCTTCTGTTGGAAGGGTTGCCATGTTCTAAGATGGAATGACTCATATGCCTCGACAAAAAGGTTCTAGGTTCTAAGAAAAAGGGAGATTATGCAAAAGGGAATTGTTTGGGCTACAGCTCCCAGAAGGGCATGGCGGCTAGGGCATTCTGGAAACCACTGTCCCAAATAAGTTTTTGTGTGTGGCTGTACCAAGAAGAAAATATGGCAAAAAACCACTCCATCTTTTTTTTTAAAATGAAGGGCTGAAAGGGTGGGACCTTGCTTTCGAAGAAAAAAAAAAAAGAGAGGCTTTAACACATTTCCTGGAGTGAGGCAATCTTGCGGAAATCCAGCCAGCTGCAGTCACCACCGTAACTTATGACCAAGGTTTCGCTGGGTATGGAAAAATGTGCTCCAGCGTGAATCAGACCCTGTGCGAACAACACACCCGCAAAGAGAAAATATTCTTTCAAAAGCGTGAAAAAAGTGTGGGGGGAGAAGGGTGCTAAAATGACAATGATGCAAAGAGCCAGCACTTCACATCAGATACCCAGGAAGACAAACACAAATGTGTTTTCAGGCCAGTTTGATTTTTCCAGGTTTTGGAGACTGGATTTGCCACACCTTGGAACTCCTTTAAAGTTCAGACTGACACCCAGAGCAGATTTTCATGAAAGGCAAACAATTGGCACAATAAAGCATACTGGGTGCAAGTTAACTAGCAAAGAAAGTGGGATGATGGTCACACTGGGAGTCAAGGCTCTTCTGGACTCTTGGACCAGTTCTTAAACACGCTTCTGGAATGAGCTTCGTGTATTCCAAGTAGACTGGAACGTACTTAGTCCTAATCTTTTTTTATACTGGTTTTAAACCACTTCATTGGATGTGTTGCAATAGCAGATTCCCAGATTAGCTTAGTGTTTACACCTTATTTTTTTTTTGGTTATTTAATATTTAATGTTTATTTTACTTAAGTGATATTTGTCTTTACTGTTCTAATGTAGCACAAATCCTATGTAAAATCATACTACGTATTTTTGACATTAATATTGAAATCTGAAATATATACAGAAAGTCACTGGTCTTCGCAGAGAGATGCATCAGACGTTACCTACTGCCTTTGAGGCTTGATGAAAAGTCTAGCAGACAAAAGCAGCTCCACTAAGTTTGTTTTGGTGGTTAGGACTGGCTGCTACATTTCCTTTGAAAGCAAAAGTAACCGAAGACACCTAACTTCAATCTTTGCAGTGACAGATGAGGAAAACAGATAATGTCCAGTTTGGGGATTCCAACTCTGAACCAAAATGTGCTGCAAAATGAAGGTGATCAAAGGAGGCTGTCCAATGTCATTTGACTTGGCTCATTGCAATAAAACCTTGGGAGCCATAATTTTTATCTTCTCTGGCCGAGAGTGCTAATGCCTCACTAAACTACTACTCCTATGAGCCATGGTATCGAACTGCATTAATTGTATTATAAAAGGGAAGGTAGAGACAGAATTGTGACTTTTCTCCTCTTTTTGGGACTTCCTTCTTTACTGGAAAATTTTAACTAGCGGGATTAAGCAATTCTTCACACTCCAAACAAAACCGTGTCCATGGCTTTTCAAACACAAGGCATTTTACTCAATAATCAAGACTTGAATAGAGGGAGGAAAGTCCCTTTATTCAGTTCATTGTGGGGAAGCCTTCCAAACACAACATTTCTGCCAGGAGAGCTTTTCCGAGAAAAAGGAGCAATCGCAGACTTGCACATGAAAGGGGAAAATCCCATTTTGCCAATTACATGTATAGTAGGTCCTCCACGTTTGCTGGGTTGGGGGTCTGGGGTCCTCTTGAAAGTGGATAAATTGCAAATAAAATGTTATTTTTTGGGTTGCTGTGAGTTTTCCTGACTGTATGGCCATGTTCCAGAAGCATTCTCTCCTGACGTTTTGCCCACATCTATGGCAGGCATCCTCGGAGGTTGTGAGGTCTGTTGGAAACTCGGCAACTGGGATTTGTATATCTGTAAAATGTCCAGGGTGGGAGAAAGAACTCTTGTCTGCTTGCGGTAAGTGTGAATGTTGCAATTGATCATCTTGATTAGCACTGTATAGCCTGGAAGCTTCCTGCCTGGGGCAGATCCTTTGTTGGGAGGTGTTATCTGGCCTGATTGTTTCATGCCTGAAATTCCTGGGTTTTTTTATCTGGAAAACAACTCTTAGAAATCTCTAGGGCCTCTGCTGTGACTCTATGGTATGTTGGGACGAAAATTCAGGTAATTTAAATGGAGGTCTGTAGTATCCACAGCTTGAGATACTGACCATCTGGCTGGGAACGTATCCCCCATGGATTATGGGGTCTTATTTATAATCTATAGTCATCATGACTAATTACCACAGATAATCTTATACATGGGTTTGCCCAATCCACTTTTCAATGCCATCCGTGTTGGCTTCCATTGCTAATTCTTATGGTTAGGAGTTCCTTTGACTAACTATGTGCTATAGATCAGAAACCGAAGAAAACACTCAGATACTGAACTATGGCTGACTGAAATGAGTGAATGAATAAATCAGGGCCAACTACATATAAGTCAGTACAGCCTTCATCCTGCCCTTCCCAGATAACTATCAACTTAATGCCACTAATAATTTAGTTTATGTAACACATATACACCTCCACCCTGAGTGCCAAGGAAGCCACACACTGGTTGCCAAACAGGCTTTTGGGCTATCAACCCAGAGCACCAATTGTGGAATCACGCCCTTTTCCATGCAAGTCAAACAGGTGTCATTATATAATGAAGAGCAGCCTAGAGTGTCCACTGTTGAGGCGTCCAGGGCCGTTATGCAATTGCAAATCCTAGATCTGACATAAGACATGGGGAAATTCAGGCGCTGCCAACCAAGATGCCCAGAATGCCTTTTGTCTCTGTTCCGGGAGACTAGGATGTGGCCCTTCAGGTGTGATTGTGTTAATGTGGGATTTGTGTATTGGTAGTGTTTAAATGAAATTTGTGTCTTGTCTGCAGTTGTGTGAGGGTGAGGAATGCTGGGAGTTGTAATCAACCTTGACACTAGAATGATAGACGTTCACCATATGGTTTCCTCATAAGTAAACCCCAATCCCCCCCCCCAACTTAATGGGTGCAGCATTATATTATTATTCTTTCCTGCTTCCTTCTCTTAACAATACCCAAAGCAGCTCATTACACTAAAAACAACATATACAGTAGAGTCTCACTTATCCAACACTCGCTTATCCAACATTCTGGATTATCAAACGCATTTTTGTAGTCCATGTTTTCAATATATCATGATATTTTGGTGCTAAATTCATAAATACAGTAATTACTACCTAGCATTACTGCGTATTGAACTACTTTTTCTGTCAAATGTGTTGTATAACATGATGTTTTGGTTCATAATTTGTAAAATCATAACCTAATTTGATGTTTAATAGGTTTTTCCTTAATGCCTCCTTATTATCCAATGTATTCGCTTATCCAACATTCTGCCGGCCCGTTTATGTTGGATAAGTGAGACTCTACTGTATTACCATTCAAAACCTACAATATTAAAAATTAAACATAGAACTGTTAAAACAAATAGTTAAATTCACCTCCTGTGTTTCACCCTATAGCCGTGTCAAAAGACGGTCCTTGGCGAATGCAAGCATCAGGTGGAGGCATCAGCTAGCAACTCCCTTCATCCCAACGTGGTTGGTATGTGGGGATGATAGGAGGTGCAACATCTCCATGGCCATTGCAAATGCATTGTTAAGCCCACTGCTTGCCTGCAATAGCTATTTGTCTCAATGCCTCACAAATTAATATTGCTTGCCTCTTAACTACCATAGGCAACATTGGTTGTTGATGCTGGGGAATAGAATCTGGGCTTTGCAAATCCCCAGAACATTCCCATCATTACAGTATCCTAAACCAGAGGGTGATGGGACATGAAATCCAATATGTCTAGGGGCTAAGCTTCCGGATTCTTTTGGCTTTCAACACAGACCACATGGGCCAGTGACTGTGGCATAACCAACTGGCTAAACAGGGCTGCTGGCTTCTGTGATTCGGCAACAGGAAAAACCAGATTTGGAAGCACAAAGTGGAGAGGAGGGCACTGTAGTCTCTCTTAGGAATCGCAGGCTCCTAGCTGTACGAAGCTGGCATTTTTTTAATAATGTCAGTGCAGGAGAAAGTTTATTTAAAAACACATACTAAATGCACTGGAGATTGTAAGTCCCATGCAGTCAACAGCAGATAGACTCAGGAAAAAGTTCTGCAATACCGATTGCATTATCGCCCACTACGCAATCCGAGGCTGGATGCAAAGGGCAACAGAGAGGAGCCAAAGTGGCCATCTTCATTCAAGTCCTTTGAGACTGGGTGGAATTTGAAAAAAACTAAACAGTGTAAGGGGAAAAAGAGATAATGAATTAGATTTGTTGCATATACCACTTCTGTTTACAAAAAGACAGCTTTAGCCATGATGCCAACAAAGACTGCCAAACCTATCAGTCTGATGACAATGTCTCAATTAAAACTGCAGTTTCCACCTAAGGGCCCTATATGTCAGAATCCGATCTCAGCTTTTCTATTTTATCCCAGATTATCTGGTAGTGCGGACTCATATAATCCAGTTTAAAGCAGTAAACCTGGGATCAGATCTTGTGATACAGGGCCTGTCTAGAAGGGCGCTTAAGTCTACCTCTACCAGATAATTGTCCCTTGAAAGGGAGAATTGCATTTTTCTGGCAATCCCGTTCAATATAGGATGGGGTCTTTGCATTTTGCTCACAGCAAAGTGACACAGAAATGGTGCCCCAGACGCTACATTTGGAGTAGTTTTAGTAGCGCTTAGTATATGTGTGCAGTGTTAAACCAAAAGCATGTTAACCAACAGACCAGAGTTGGGAAATCACTGCCTAACCGATTTCCTCCCCTGCAACCTCCCAAAAGATTAGAGATTTTAAAAAATATGCTTCTTTCAGATGAGTCAAGACAGAAGAAGGGCAAAGGGCTGGCACTGCAAAACAGTTGCTCCACCAAACCTCAACCTTACACCATTCTGTCAAAGAACTATGTTGCCATACATAAGGCAAAAAGAAGGAGGGTACATCTGGGTTGCTATGAGTTTTCCAGGCTGTATGGCCATGTTCCAGAAGCATTCTCTCCTGACGTTTCGCCCACATCTATCGCAGGCATCCTCAGAGGTTGTGAGGTCTGTTGGAAACTAAGTAAGTGGGGTTTATATATCTGTGGAATAATGTCCAGGGTGAGAGAAAGAGCTCTTGACTATTAGAGGCTAGTACCTGGGGAAGTGTTCTTAAATTAGACAGGCTCCCTCCCTCCTGTCTTTCCAAAAGAGAACAAAAACGTGGTTATGGGATCAGGCATTTGAACATGAGTAGCAGCAGAATCGCGATATGAATATATGACTCATTGACAGACCCCCACCTGGACATTAAAAGCGCCTTAAATGTTTAAATGTACAATTATGCAGGTTTTAATGTATATTTTTAATTTTAATTTTTAATTCTGAAAGACTTTTAAATTTGATGTAAACTGTTTTTTTTTTAAGGTATATGTGGCGCAGGCGGGAGAGCAAGTCAGCTGCAATTAACTGCAACAATCACTCTGACCAGGAGGTCATGAGTTCGAGGCCCGCTCGGAGCCTATGTTTGTCTTGTCTTTGTTCTATGTTAAAAGGCATTGAATGTTTGCCTATATGTGTAATGTGATCCGCCCTGAGTCCCCTTCGGGGTGAGAAGGCGGGGTAGAAGTGATGCAATAAATAATAAATAAATAAATAAAGAACACTCAGAAAACAGGGGAATTCCAGACAGGAAACAAAAATACCAGCTAACACCTCCCAATATAGGATTCCCCGGGCAGGAAGCTGCAAGGCCATTCAATGCTAATGAAGATGGCCAGTGCAACATTCACACTTGCCCCCAACAGACAAGAGTTCTTTCTCCCACCCTGGACATCATTCCACAGATATATAAATCCCAGTTTCTAACTGGCCTAACCTCTGATGATGCCTGCCATGGATTATGGGCGAAACCTCAAGTGAAAATGCTTCTGGAACATGGCCATACAGCCTGGAAAACGCACAGCAACCCAAATCAAGGATTACTTATGTCGCACAACAACAACTAACTCAAGCATGCCTTCAGGGCTCCCTTGAGCCTTTATGACCCGAAACATGCTCTTAAAAAAACAGCAACCCAAGGCCCATATTTTTCAGATGCCAAACAATCTAGTTTATCTCGATTCTAATCCAAGTGCAACCTAACTTTTGTCCTATCTTCTGAGAAATATAAAGAATGAGCCTTGGAGCACTTTAAAGATTAACAGGGGTTTCTCTGCACATTCTCACGTATTCCAAGCTAATGCTTGTGGGCTGTTCAATCTTTATGTTTTGTACTATTGGCTTCTTCGCATCTTAAGAAAAGGGAAAGACATTTATGAAAATCTTTATACGCCAGGTGACATGTGATCTCAGGGTGGCATAGAACAAAATAAATTTGAACAATTTAAATAATTGTTGCGTGTCTTCAAATCATTCCCGATACAGGGTGTGTATACACTGTAGAATGACTGCAGTTTGACACCACTTTAATTGCCATGGCTTAATACCAGTACAGGGCTGGTCCCTGAGGTCACGAAGAGTCGGAAGTGACTGAACGAATAAACAACAACACAGTACTATGGTATACTTGGAGTTGTAGTTCAAGCTGGCCAAACAAAAATTCCCCTATAAAGGGAGTAGCCAGGCTTCAAAGCGGCTCTTTGATCGAGGTTGCCAATAATAATAATAATAACAACAATATTCTTATACCCCGCCCCATCTCCCCAAAGGGACTCGGGGCGGCTTACATGGGGCCTAGCCCAGACACAACAATATAAAAGCAGAAGCAAAACAATAAAGCAAATTATTCAACAATAAAACAAGGATTCCCCGGTGGTGATGGGCACATTAGGTGCCATGCCAAAAGATCTCAGCTGGCATTTGGAAACAATAGACATTGACAAAATTACGATCAGCCAGCTGCAAAAGGCCACCCTGCTGGGATCTGCGCGCATCATCTGAAAATACATCACACAGTCCTAGACACTTGGGAAGTGTTCGACTTGTGATTTTGTGATACGAAATCCAGCATGTCTATCTTGTTTGCTGTGTCATAATAATAACAATATTCTTATACCCCGCCCCATCTCCCCAAAGGGACTCGGGGCAGCTTACATGGGGCCTAGCCCAGACACAACAATATAAAAGCAGAAGCAAAACAATAAAGCAAATTACTCAACAATAAAACAAGGATTCCCCTAGGTATAACACAGCCAGGCATTGAAGCTGCAAGGCTATTCAGTGCAACAAAGGATTAACCTTGGTAGAAGGTGGCCAGGCTTTGAAGCAGTGATACTACTCTGTACCAGGGGTCCCCAAACTTTTTAAACAGGGGGCCAGTTCACGATCCTTCGGACTGTTGGAGGGCCGGACTATAGTTGGCCACTGAGCAGTAATAATTAATAATAACAATAATAATAATAACAACAATAATAATAATAATAAAGAAGGTTGGAAGAGACCCTTTGGGCCATTGAGTCCAATCCCCTTCTGCCTTTGTGCACCGAAAGCACAAGCAAAGCACCCCAGACAGATGACCTCCCCGCCTCAATGTTAATAATAATAGTAATAATAACAACAACAGTAATAAAGAGGGTTGGAAGAGACCTCTCGGGCCATTTAGTCCAACCCTCTTCTGCCTTTGTGCATCAAAAGCACAAGCAAAGCGTCCCTGACAGATGGCCACCCAGCCTCAATGTTGTTGTTAATAATAATAACAACAACAACAATAAAAAGGAAGGTTGGAAGAGACCCTTTGGGCCATTGAGTCCAATCCCCTTCTGCCTTTGTGCCATGGGGGCCGGATAAATGGCTTCGATGGGCCGCATTCGGCCCCCGGGCCTTAGTTTGGGGACCCCTGCTCTGTACTATTGAAGCTGGCCAACCAAAGATTCCCCTAGGTAGGAAGCAGACGGGCTTTGAAGTAGTGAAGCTATTCATTGCAATTCTAGTAGGCCAAAAAAACATTTCCCTAGAACGCAAGTACCCAGCCTTCCAAGCAGCAAGCCTATTCCGTTGCATTCCAGGTCACCGAATAAGGATTCCCATGAGAAGAAAACAGCCAGGCGTTGAGGCTGCAAGGCTATTCACTGCTATTCCATAAGCCACGGCAACGTGTGGCCGGGCATAGCTAGTGATTCTAGAATACTGAGCCATGTCAATTAAAGTGGTGTTAAACTGCATTCGTTCTACAGTGCAGATTCACCCAGAGTGACCCTATTGTAGTCAGTGCAGATTCACCCTGTCGGTTTTCATGGCTCAGCAGGAATTCGAACTCTTCTCTCTACAGTTGTAGTCTAACATTCAAACTATAATCCCTGATGGCTCTCAATTTTAACAACGGTATCCTGAAAGAAACTGCACTAAAAGCATATAAAGCAATTAGACAAGAAATAATGCATGTCTCCTGATGGACTGCAAATCCCAGTGGCAAAGGCAAGGCATGCTAGGAGCTGGAATACCATTTGCAGCATTGCAGGATCCCCACCCTTCCCATTAAAAAACCCTTCCTTCCTTGATGCTCTATTAGCTATCTTGTCTCATGGCCTTGTTTTTAATGTGGCTTTTATCTTCCCGGCTAAGTGCTGCTGCTGGCGATAATAGAAGCCAGCAAAGTGACTCAACGTTCACGAAGCCAAGCAAACGGTTACCTTGAGCCTTCTATTTAGGAAAGAAGTTGAGCAAGATCAGAGTCTCAATCCCATTCCCAATCCTTTGCAAATTAACTCAAGGGGAAATACATAGTTCAGGGTTGCCCTCTATTTAGTCTGGGTGGCACAGTGTGTTAAATTGCTGAGCTGCTGAACTTGCAGACCGAAAGGTGCCAGGTTCAAATCCCGGGAACGGAATGAGCGCCTGCTGCTAGCTCCAGCTCCTGCCAACCTAGCAGTTCGAAAACATGCCAATGTGAGTAGATCAATAGGTACTGCTCCGGCAGGAAGGTAACGGCGCGCCATGCAGTCATGCCGGCTACATGACCTTGGAGGTGTCTACGGACAATGCCGGCTCTTCGGCTTAGAAATGCAGATGAGCACCAAGCCGCAGAGTCGGTCACGACTGGACTTAACGTCAGGGGAAACCTTTACCTTTACTAATATGGATTAAGGGGGAATCACTCCCTTAAAGGCTGTCTACACTGCCAAATTGACATCACTTTTAACTGCCATGGAACAGGAAAGTTGTAGTTTTATAAGTCTTCCCTGCCACACTGGGCTCATGCCTCACCAAACTACAATTCCCAGGGTTCCACAGCATTGAGGCATAGCAGTTCAAGTGATCTCAGACATGCACCTGATAGCATTAGACTCTATCTCCTATCGTTTTCTGGCTGGGAGTAGAGAGAAACTTTGCAAACTTTTCCACTCTGTCAGTAAATGTTCTTTTTAAATTTCTATTATAAGACACTTTCAGCCCCATTAAAACAAAGTGGGATACCAATCACATAAATAAGCTGTCCTAGGAGGAGGAAAAGAGGAACACAAGGGAGGCATCCATTCACATTTTTGAATAAGGGAAGTAAAGGTGACCCAAACAGAAAGAAAACAGGAACATTTTTTTCCCTGTTCATATATTTGGGAACTTTTTCTCCAGGACAGACATGATGTTCCCTTATTCTAAGACAAAGGCGTATTGAAACATTCCCGCTATCCCAGCGTTGACATTTAAAGCCAGTCATGTTCTTGTTCCATCATCCCCCGAGACAAAGATCCTGGGGACAAACAGCTTCTGACTGGCAAGAGCTTATTTGTTTGTTTCTGTTTTATTTCTCTTGGTCATTGCATGTAACATTGAATGCTTGCCATTTTTGTCTTTGGACGTTGCCCTGAGTCCCTTCGGGGAGAGAGGGCGGGTTAGTAATAAAGTATTATTGGGTGTTGTGAGTTTTCCGGGCTGTATGGCCATGTTCCAGAAGCATTCTCTCCTGATGTTTCGCCCACATCTATGGCTGGCATCCTCAGAGCTTGTGAGGTGTGTTGGAAACTAGGCAAGTGATGTCCAGGGTGGGAGAAAGAACTCTTGTCTACTGGTGGCAAGTGTGAATGTTGCAATTGGCCACCTTGATTGGCATTGAATGGTCTTGCAGCTTCAAAGCCTGGCTGCTCCGTGCCTGGGGGAAATCTTTGTTGGGAATGTTAGCTGACCTTGTTTCCTGCCTGGAATTCCCCTGTCTTATTTATTTTATTTATTTACAGCATTTATATTCCGCCCTTCTCACCCCGAAGGGGACTCAGGGTGGATCACATTACACATATAGGCAAACATTCAATGCCTTTTAACATAGAACAAAGACAAGACAAACATAGGCTCCGAGCAGGCCTATGTCTTCCCAAGCTTTGAAGCTGTAAGGCTTTTTAATGCTAATCAAGGTGATCAATTGTAACATTCACACTTGCCTCAAACAGATGAAAGTTCTTTCTCCCACCCTGGACATTATTCCACAGATATATAATCCTCATTTGCCTAGTTTCCAACAGACCTCACAACCTCTGAGGATGCCTGCCATAGATGTGGGGGAAACATCAGGAGAGAATGCTTCTAGAACATGGCCAGACAGCCCGGAAAACTCACAGCAACCCAGTGATTCTGGCCATGAAAGCGCTCGACAACACAATAAAGTATTTTATTATTTAAACTTTAGATATTTCTGTGTTATAGGTTTTGCCAGTCTGCTTTTTGAGTACTATCAAAGCCCAGCTGTGGCTTTAAAAGCCACTTTCTCCATCTGAGATCCACACAAGCTTAAAAATATTTCCTGCTGAATGGAGGATGCTGTGCATTGTAATCTCTAAAGCCCACTTTCTTCTGTTCAAATCCACACAAGCTAATTCTTCCTTGCTGCCTGGTACATTCTGGAAACCATAGTCCATGAAAACAGGTATCTCCAGTTCTGATCCAAAACAGTCACATCCCCTTGAGGAGTGTGTTCCCTTTGGCTGGGAAATGTTCTTCCCTTGGGTCATAATTGTCCTTGGTGCTAGACATAAAAAGAAAAGTACATTCTGACTCAAGCCTCCAGCTAATTGCTGGGCTGCAATTACACCCAAATGTGTAATTTTCTCACCAGAAGAATGCGCTTCGGCATCCCAGCAAGACAGGGGTGTTTTTGTTTTGTGTCTTTAAGGGTGCATCACTGCTGTGGGATGAATGCAGTTTGGCATCGCCCCATGCTAGGGAACCCTGGGATTTGTAGGAAAATGGGAATAATAAGATTGGGTTGCTGTGAGCTGGGCTGTTCCAGAAGCATTCTCACCTGACATTTCACCCACATCTATCAGGCATCCTCAGAGGTTGTGAGGCAAGTGAGGTTTATATATCTGTGGAATAATGCCCAGGGTGGGAGAAATAACGGATGTCTGCTTGAGGCAAGTGTGAATGTTGCCACTGGCCACCTTGATTAGCATTGAATGGCCTTGCAGCTTCAACGCATGGCTGCTTCTTGCCCAGGGGAATTCTTTGTTGGAAGGTGTTAGCTGGCCCCGATTGTTTCCTGTCTGGATTTCCCCTGTTTTCTGAATGTTTTTCATTTGCTGACCTGATTTTAGTTTAATACTGGTGGCCAGATTGTGTTCATTTTCATGGTTTACTCTTTTCTATTGACATTATCTATCTGCTTGTGGATTTCACTGTGTTGTCTGACATGGTGGTTGTGAGAGTGGTCCAGCATTTCTGTGTTCTCAAGTAATATGCTGTGTTCAGGTTGGTTCCTCAAGTGCTCTGCTATGGCTGACTTCTCTGGTTGAATTAGTCTGCAGTGTCTTTCATGTTCCTTGATTCATGTTTGGGCAATGCTGCTGCGTTTGGTGCTATGGAGACTTGTCCACAGCTCTACGGTAGACTCCTGCAGAGGTGAGAGGATCCCTCTTGTCCTTGTCCTGAACGTAGCATTTGTTGGACTTTCCTTGTGGGTCTGTAGATAGTTTGTAGGTTGTGTTTCTTCCTCAGCTTCCCTATGCGGTCAGTGGTTCCCTTGATGTATGGTAAGAACACTTTTCCTCTGACTAGATCTTTGTCTTTCCTCTCATGGCTTGTTCTTGGCCTTGAAGCTCTTCTGATGTCTGTGGTGGGGTCTCCATTGGCCTGTGGACCCAAATGTTAAATTGCCTCTGTGTCTGTCTATATGCCGTATGTCTAATGGCATTGAATGTTTGCCATGCATATGTGCACTGTGATCCACCCTGAGTCCCCTTCGGGGTGAGAAAGAAGGGCGGAATATAAATACTGTAAACAAATAAAATAAAGAAGAGTCCACTTTAGGTGGTTCAGTTCACTTTGGAGGATGTGGAGTTTGCAGATTCTTTTTGCACCATCTGCCAGGGCTCTAATTGTGCTTCTTTTTTGACGTGGGATATGGTTGGAGTTTATATATAGGTATCTATCCGTGTGTGTTGGCTTTCTGTCTTTATATTGTTCTTGGGTCTATGTTAAGCATATTAGGCAACAAGACATATGAATAAATCTATACACATAATAAAAGTGTTACAGTAGAGTCTCACTTATCCAAGTTTCTGGATTATCCAAGCCATTTTTGTAGTCAATGTTTTCACTATATCGTGATATTTTGGTGCTAAATTCGTAAATACAGTAATTACAACATAGTATTACTGCATATTGAACTACCTTTTCTGTCAAATTTGTTGTATAACATGATGTTTTGGTGCTTAATTTGTAAAATCATAACCTAATTTGATGTTTAATAGGCTTCTCCTTAATCCCTCCTTATTATCCAACTTATTTGCTTATCCAAGCTTCTGCCGGCCCATTTAGCTTGAATAAGTGAGACTCTACTGTAGCTCCAGCTTCTGCCAACCTAGCAGTTCGAAAACATGGCAATTTGAGTAGATCAATAGGCACCGTTCTGGCGGGAAGGTAACGGCGCTCCATGCAGTCATGATGGCCACATGACCTGGAGGTGTCTATGGACAATGCCAGCTCTTTGGCTTAGAAATGGAGATGAGCACCAACCCCCAGAATCGGTCACGACTGGACTTAACGTCAGGGGAAACCTTTACCTTACCTAATAAAAGTATAAACAGTGTGGCCTAATTGTTGATTGATAAAGAATAATATTCAGAAATATTCAGAAACAGGGGAATTCCAGATGGGAAGCAATCAGGGCCAGGTAACACCTCCCAACGAAGGATTCCCCCAGGCAGGAAGCAGCTAGGCTTTTAAGCTGAAAGGCCATTTAGTTCTAATCATGGTGGCCAATGGCAACATTCACACTTGCAAGTTGGATATATAAACCCCACTTGCCAAGTTTCCAACACTCCTCACAACGTCTGAGGATGCTTGACATAGATGTGGGCGAAATGTCAGGAGAGAATGCTTCTGGAGCCTGGCCAGACAGCCCAGAAAACACACAGCAACCCAGATTTCGGCTCTGCTTCTAATACAGTAGAGTCTCACTTATCCAAGCTAAACAGGCCAGCAGAAGCTTGGATAAGCGAATATCTTGGATAATAAGGAGGGGTTAAGGAAAAGTCTATTAAACATCAAATTAGGTTATGATTTTACAAATTAAGCACCAAAACATCATGTTAGAAAACAAATTTGACAGAAAAGGTAGTTCAATATGCAGTAATGTTATGTTGTAATTACTGTATTTACGAATTTAGCACCAAAATATCACGATGTTTTGAAAACATTGACTACAAAAATGTGTTGGATAATCCAGAACATTGGATAAGCGAGACTCTACTGTACTGTATTTACGAATTTAGCACCAAAATATCACAATATATTACAAACATTGACTACAAAAACGGCTCGGATAATCCAGAAGCTTGGATAAGTGAGACTCTACTGTACTTGTTCACACCTCTGCCCTTTGGTCTCCCAGCTCTTTTGGACTACATCTCCCAGAATCCCCTGCTTGAGCTGAAGTCCAAAACAGCTAGAGGACCAAAGTTTCTTGTGATACAGACGGGACACTCCTGAACCTAAAAACATGAGTGTTTCTGATCAGTCAGGCGAGAGAGAAAAGCAAGCAAAGGAGGAAAAATAAAAAATAACACAGCTTTATTACACATAATAATAATAATAATAATAATAATAATAATTAATAATAATAATAATTTATTATAAATGTCCCCACTCCACTCTCCTCACCTCTTTCTTGATCCGGATTAGGAGTAGATCCTGCCTTGGGATGAAGAACAAAAGCCGCGCCAAACAAGGCGTTTACACGGCCGGGGCTGCAATCCGGATCGAGGGCGGTGGTGGCGGCGCCTGTTGGGTGGGATTCCGCTCCGGGACGGGCGACGCGCTCCGAACCGACCCCATGGTCTGTCTCCAAACAACAACAACCACAACTCCGGTTTCACTCCGCTTGGCTGCTGCCTGCAAAAGGGCCCTTCGCGCCGCTTGCTCGGGCCAGGACTAAAAGCCCAGCGCCCAGGGTCACGTGGGGGCGCCGAGGGACACGCCCCTTTGCCCGGGACGCCACGCCTCTTAAAGGAGACGCCGACCTGCCCCTTTTAGACTACATGGGCCAATTTGGGCCCTCCGGGTGTTTTGGACTTCAACTCCCACCATTCCTAACAGCCTCAGGCCCTTTCCTGTTTCCCCCCCCTAAGCCTGGCTGCTTCCTCCCAACAAAGGATTCCCGCCCCCAGGCAAAAAGCAGCCATGCTTTGAAGCTGCAAGGCTATTCAATACTAATCAAGGCAAGTAGGGCTTATATAGCTGTAGGATGTCCAGGGTGGGAGAAAGAACTCTTATCTGTTTGAGGCAAGTGTGGATGTTGCCACCTTGTTTTAGCATTGAATAGCCTTGCAGCTTCAAATAACATTGGGTTGCTGTGAGCTGGGCTGTTCCAGAAGCATTCTCACCTGACATTTCACCCACATCTATGGCAGGCATCCTCAGAGGTTGTGAGGTCTGTTGGAAACTAAGTACAGTAGAGTCTCACTTATCTATCACTCGCTTATCCAATGTTTTATTCTCTATTATTGTTGCTACTATTACATTTATTTTACTCTATTTTTATTTTTATTATTATTAATACATTTATTATTTCACTCTGATCTTATTATTAATACATTTATTATTTCACTCTGATCTTATTATTATTGCCTTTATTATTTTACTCTATTATTACATGTATTATTTTACTCTATTTATTATTATTATTACAGTAGAGTCTCATCTAACACTCACTTATCCAACGTTCTGGATTATCCAACGCATTTTTGTAGTCAATGTTTTCAATACATTGTGATATTTTGGTGCTAAATTCAGTAATTACTACGTAGCATTACTGCTTATTGAACTATTTATTCTGTCAAATTTGTTGTATAACATGATGTTTTGGTGCTTAATTTGTAAAATCATAACCTAATTTGATGTTTAATAGGCTTTTTCTTAATTCCTCCTTATTATCCAAAATATTCCCTTATCCAACATTCTGCCGGCCCGTTTATGTTGGATAAGTGAGACTCTATTGTAATTGAGGTTTATATATCTGTGGAATAATGTCCAGGGTGGGAGAAATAATGCATGTCTGTGAAAGTTGCCATCGGCCACCTTGATTAGCATTGATTGGCCTTGCAGCTTCAAAGTCTGCCTGCTTCCTGCCTGGGGGAATCCTTTGTGGGAAGGTGTTAGCTGGCCCTGACTGCTTCCTGTCTGGAATTCCTCTGTTTTCTCAGTGTTTTTTTTAAATTTACTGTCCTGATTTTAGAATTTTTTAAATACTGTAAAGTCTCACTTATCCAAGCTAAACGGGCCGGCAGAATAATAATGGATAATAATGTGTTTTGGCCGGTAGGCTGTTAGGAATTGTGGGAGTTGAAGTCCAAAACACCTGAAGGGCTGAAGTTTGTCCATGCTTGATGTAAACACACCCTGAACCAGACTTTTGTTTCATTGAGTAGAGTGCCACATATACTGACTGGAAGCAACAATTCTGGGTTTTGGAAAAGTTACTTTTTAAGCCTGGCTTGCGGTGCTGAGGTTTGAACGGATGACCTACACCAGTGATGGCCAATCTATGACACGCGTGTCAGCACTGACACGCCTAGCCATTTTTGCTGACACGCTGCCGCATGCAGATTGATTGGGTGACTGTGTATTTTGTGGCCAAATTTGGTGTGATTTGGTCCAGTGGTTTTGTTGTTTACTCCATGGGAATTATGCACATTACATATATGTGTGTGTGTGTGTGTGTATAATTATATCATTCTTATTATTATTATATTATTCTTGCAGTATATTATTATATTATTGCTATTATATTATTATTATATTATTTATTATTCATGACTACATTGAAACTAGAATAGAGAGAAATCAGCATGGAAACTGCAAGAGGTACCATAGATTGTTGTACATGGAAATAATGGTAGTAAATAGTTTTTGATTTTTTAAATACAGTTATATACCACAATTATATATTTTTGTTATTTAAACTATACATATTACGAAATTACGTTTTTTTCCCCCTCAAAGTGACACACCACCCAAGTCATGCTAGGTTTTTTTTTGGTGAATTTTCACACACCAAGCGCAAAAGTTTGCCCATCATTGACCTACACCAACCTCAAGCGTATTACTATAATCCAACCTTTTGCATCAATAGCTGCTTCTCTTTATCAGTCTCAGACGTTCTTTTCTTTCAGCCCCCCCCCCCCCCCCCTATGAAAAACATCATTTTCCCTCCTTATCTCCTTGGATTAGACAACCCTGGTTGTCTAATAGTCTCGCTGTTCTGTCCTAGAAAGATTGTAGTGTTCTCAAAAATAACATTTCACAAGGAAACGGGTCGTTCTGCACTTCTTTTGGGTGATGGCTTTGTTTTGGAAAGCGGCGGCGTGTCATTGCGACCTTAATGGGTCACAAACTCTTCTCTTGGGATGAGATAAAAACTGCGTTGGGAGGAAAGATGGGAGTCATTGAGATACGACATAAAGCAAAACCTTTCTGTTCTACAGATCCAAAAAAAAACTTTGGGAAGTTGTAGAATTGTTTGACATCATTGAAAGTGACACCAGTGTTAGCCGTGGCCTATAAAGTCTCACATCTACGTACATCTTCAGCGTTAATGCACTTTGATGTCACTTTAACTGCCATGGTTCAATGCTATATGATGCAGGAAGCTGTAGTTTGGTGAGGCACCAGACAAGTTTGGCAGAGAAGGTGAAATATCATGTGAAACTACAACTCCTGGATAACAGGCAGACTAGTAATCAACTCCTTGTATAATCAGATTTTCAAAGGTTTTACCAACAGATGTGAAGGGCTAACTATTTATATATACTGTAGAGGCTCTTCCAAAAGGCCTTTGACACTTAATTTGTTGTTGGACTGATCTATCTGCCCATTTTATAATAGCCCCATTCTTGAGGTGTTGCCAATGTTATTTTGCACTTTATTGTCCATTTCAACCGTGAAATACTTTTCCCATTCCGGCACATTCTGTACGGGGTTCTATGAATTAGTCTCCTGTTTTAATATTGTATGTTTTTATGTCGATTTTATCGATTGTTTTATTGATAATTGATGTTTTATTGGTATAATTGTTTTATTGTTGTATCATTGATATTAGATTGTTTTATTGGGCTAGGCCCCATGTAAGCCGCCCCAAGTCCCTTCGGGGAGATGGGGCGGGGTATAAAAATAAAGTTATTATTATTATCCAACATAAAGGCTGGCAGAACGTTGGATAAGCGAACATGTTGGATTAAGAGAGATTAAGAAGCCTATTAAACATCAAATTAGGTTATGATTTTACAAATTAAGCACCAATACATCATGTTAAACAACAAATTTGACAGAAAAAGTAGTTCAATATGCGGTAATGCTATGTAGTAATTACTGTATTTACGAATTTAATCACAAAATATCACAATTTATTGAAAACATTGACTACAAAAATGCGTTGGATAATCCAGAATGTTGGATAAGCGAATGTTGGATAAGTGAGACTCTACTGTACTTACTAATCCAGGTTATTTGAAAAAGTCAGTTTTTAATTGTAAAAAATTTGGGGTTACCCTGTCATCATGCCAGGTTAACCACGAAAAACTCCCATCAGTTCTTAAAGTTGTTACGTTTGTTTTAGATGCATTATTTGTGGGGTTCAATGTGCTCTCTGGCTGTAGGGTAATCTACAACTCCCACTATTGTGAGTCAGTCCCCTCCAACCTCTCCAGGAGGTTGAGATAGTCGTGGGTGTTCTGATTGCTCCAGGTCTATCATCGGTGGAAGTCATGATTTCCTTGGTTGTGGGTGAACTACAACTCCCAGAAAGGAAAGTCAGTTCCCCCCAAACCTCTCCAGTAATCAAATTTTGACATATAAGGTATGTGTGTCAAGTTTGGTCCAGATCCATAGGTATTTGGGTTTACAGTGCTCTCTGGATGTAGGTGAACTACAATTCCCCCAAATCAAGCTGAATTTCTCCCAAAGACCTGTAGTGTGTGTGTGTGTGTGTGTGTGTGTGTGTATAAAAGAGTGATGGCATCACGGCAGCGGACAAAACAACAAAAGTAAACACCCCACAACCTCGAAAATTGACAGCACAACCCCTCATCCATGCCTCTAGGTTGATACAACAAAAAGAAAAGAAAAACAAAGTCCTAATTAGAGGGAGAGGAATAATGGTTTTTATCCAATTGCTGCCAGTTAGAAGGCTAAGCTCTGTTCACTTGGTCCTCTAGCAACCCACTCAGCCCAGGGGACCCTTTGCCTTAACTACCACAAATTCCTCAATATTTATTTCCCATACCACCAGACTTTGCCACAGCAACGTGTGGCCGGGCACAGCTAGTATATATATATATTTGCTAGTCATGGGGGATCTGTGTGCCAAGTTTAGTCCAATTCCATCTTTGGTAGAGTTCAGAGTGCTCATTAATTGCAGGTGAACTATACTATTGGATGACCAGCCTCATTATAATTCTATTCTGAATGTTATTAGGTTCCGTTCATCGGGGTATTTTAATCTAATGATTTTATCTTATATTGCTGCTGTAGTGTCCCCCCACCACCACCTTTGAAGTTGATGGATTTCCATTGGTGGTTGTTTGATATTATTACTGTTGTATAAACCTTTGTTTTAACTTCTGTTTTATCATCTTCTTGTGTTTTAAACTGTGTATATTGCTTAATGTATTGGCGCTGTTACTTTTGTAACGTTGTGAGCCGCTCCGAGTCCCCACTGGGAGATGGTGGCGGGGTATAAATAAAGTATTATTATTGACACAACGATGTTGTATGACACAGCAAACAAGATAGATATGCTGGATTTCATATCACAAAATCACAAGTCAAACACTTCCCAAGTGTCTAGGACTGTGTGATGTATTTTCGGATGATGCGCACAAATCCCAGTAGGGTGGCCTTTTGCAGCTGGCAGATCGTAATTTTGTCAATGTCTATTGTTTCCAAATGCCGTCTGAGATCTTTTGGCACGGCACCCAGTGTGCCCATCACCACCGGGACCACCTGCACTGGTTTCTGTCAGAGTCTTTGAAGTTCAATCTTGAGGTCCTGATAGCGGCTGAGTTTTTCCTGTTGTTTTTCGTCAATGCGACTGTCACCTGGGATGGCAACATCAATGATCCAAACCTTGTTCTTTTCCACAACTGTGATGTCTGGTGTGTTGTGTTCCAGAACTTTGTCAGTCTGGATTCGGAAGTCCCACAGTATCTTTGCGTGTTCATTTTCCACAACCTTTGCAGGTTTGTGATCCCACCAGTTCTTTACTGCTGGGAGGTGATACTTGAGGCATAAGTTCCAATGAATCATTTGGGCCACAGAGTTGTGCCTCTGTTTGTAGTCTGTCTGTGCAATTTTCTTACAGCAGCTGAGGATATGATCAATGGTTTCATCGGTTTCCTTGCACAGTCTGCATTATTATTATTATGTATTATTATTATTATTATTATTTATACATCCTAGTACCTACAACTCCGAAATGTCTAGGCCAATTCCCCTCAAAACCCACCAGTATTCAAATTTGGGCATATTGTCTATGCATGCCAGGTTTGGTCTGGATCCTTCATATGTACACACATACATATATTTCACTTTTATTATGTGTATAGATTATGTGTATAGATAGACAGATATTTAAACAGTCTGCCCTCCACATTAGTGGGTCAAACCTTTGGAGATTTGATTATACAAGGAGTTGATTACTAGTCTGCCTAGCATCTGGGAGTTGTAGTTTCTCATAGTCTTTCACCTTCTCTGCCAAACTAGGTTGGTAACTGAGAACAGGGATGGGAAACCATATTTCATCCATACCACACAATTATAGCGGCTTGATTCCACTTTAGTAGCCTTGCCTACATGGCAGGGAATCCTGAGGTTTTAATTCTCTGCCAGGAGCCTTAGAAACGTCTCGTTAATTAAAATTGCCATCAGCTACTTAGGAAAGAGGGATTTATGGTTAAATCATGTATCAATAGAGACGTCAAACTTGAGACAAATATAGATGATTCCTTTTTGCAAAAAAAAAGAGTCCCAAAAGAACTTCTTAAAACATTTATCTTAGAATGCAAATGTGAAAAATCTTTTATTTTTTTAAAAAAATGTACATTTATAAAAAATATTAATAACCATTTATTTCCAGTGTGTTCACTAAAAAGGAAACAAGATGCTATCCAAACACACATCAACCCAATCCAACCTGAATCAATGCAACAACCTAGGTTTTCCCTTTTCTTTTAAAACACCAGTAGTAGAAGTTGGAACACCAGCCGAAGGAAAATAAGGGGAGCAGCTGCAATATTGATCTAAGGCACATGTTTTGGATTCTGGCAGTGATTTCTGTAAGAATTATGTTAAAAAGGGGGGAATTGAAAGTGCCCCTCCTATTATATTGGAAACAAGAAAATGTGGATCACAAGTTGTTCTGGAGGACCTAGAAAAATTCCACGAAAGGTCTCCTCTCCAAGAATTTGTCAGTGCAAATCTATAGTAACTCAGCATACTATGGAAATACCTGGAGGATCTAGAAAAGTCATAGAGGGCATATTTTGACAGATATGTACCAAAAGCAGCATTCTGTAAATAAAACATAAAACAGGGTACCAAAGCTGGCCAAATTCTGTGCAATAGTACCCTCTAGTGGCAGAATCTTGCATCGCAGTTTCTTTCGCTTTGTTGTGTTGTGCAGTTTCCAACCTAGTACAGGAATTTTGTGGTAACATTTGTTCAAGAGAGATGTTTGCTTTCCTCTGGGCTGAGAGCGTGTGACTTGCCTAAGGTTACCCAGTGAATTTCATGACAGGCTTGTGCAAAATAAGGGAATAACCTGTCTCAATTTGCATCGTGTACATTGGAATAAAGAAAGCTAGTGGTCTTGCTGGCTAGGAAATGATGGCAACTGTGGGCCAGAAAGGAACTTTTGTAAAATGTATAGCTATTTGCTGATTTATTTCCCAGTGCAGATGTATGTATGTGCTTGTAACAGATGCAAACACAAGATAGGTGTGTTCTCTAAGGCTTTCATGGCCGGAATCGCTGGTTTGCTGTGAGTTTTCCAGGCTGTATGGCTATGTTCCAGAAGCACTCGCTCCTGATGTTTTGCCCACATCTATGGCAGGCATCCTCAGAGGTTGCGAGGTCTGTTGGAAGCTAGGCAAGTGGGGTTAATATATCTGTGGAATGATGTCCAGGGTGGGAGAAAAAACTCTTTGTCTGTTTGAGGCAAGTGTGAATGTTGCCATCGGCCACTTTAATTAGCACTGAATAGCCTTGCAGCTTCAAAGCTTGGCTGCTTCCTGCCAAGAACATCACTTCACTCTCTCTCCCCCAGACTGTGGTGGAGGCTCCTTCTTTGGAAGCTTTTAAACAGAGGCTGGATGGCCATCTGTCGGGGGTGCTTTGAATGCGATTTCCTGCTTCTTGGCAGGGGGTTGGACTAGATGGCCCATGAGGTCTCTTCCAACTCTACTATTCTATGATTCTATGACTCTATGATTATAAGAACTCAGAAAACGGGAATTTCAGACAGGAAACAATCAGGGCCAGCTAAAACCTCCCAACAAAGGTTTTCCCAGGCAGGAAGCAGCCAGGCTTTGAAGCTGCAAGGGCATTCAGTGCTAATCAAGGCGGCCAATGGCAACATTCACTCTTGCTTCCAACAGACAAGAGTTCTTTCTCCCGCCCTGGACATCATTCCAAAAAATATATAAACAATTGCCTAGTTTCCAACAAATTTCACAACCTCTGAGGATGGCTGCCATAGATATGGGTGGAACGTCAGGAGAGAATGCTTCTGGAACATGGCCATACAGCCCAGAAAACTCACAGCAACCCAAAGCTAATGGTCTTGCTGGCTAGGAGACACTGGGAACTGTGGCCCAGAAAGGAACTTTTCTAAAACGTATGGCTATTTGCTGATTTATTTCTCAGTGCAGAATGTATGTATGTGTCTGTAACAGATTCAAGCACAACATAGGTGACCTGTGGTCCCTTCAATGTTTTTGGGATGCAGCTTCCATGATCCCTGACCACTGGCTACGACTGATGAGACTTGGAGGCTAAAGCCCCTTCCATACAGCTGAATAAAATGCCACATTATCTGCTTTGAACTGGAATATATGGCAGTGTGGACTCAGGTAACCCAGATCAAAGCAGAAATTGTGAGATGTCCTATCTTGATATTCTAGGTTATATGGCTGTGTGGAAGGGCCCTAAGAACATCTGCCAGGTCTAGTATCCCTGAATGATACACATTCGCAGTTAGCATGAGATTAATCTACAGATTTGGAAAACATTTCTCCAAAGATCTATTTTTAAAAAGTCAAATCAGATATGTGTGAATCCTTGACTTCTCAGGTGTTCTGGGTTTTACTGCCCAGTCAACACAACTGATGGTAGGGGATCATGGGAATCATAATTCAAGACTTCAGACCCCAGATGTAGGGATTTCCCATGAGGTAGGTTGTTTTATAATCTTGTTTCCTGTCTGTAAACAGAGGGGAAACTGAGGCACGCAATGGTGAAGTGATTTGAAAAGGAGGTTATTGTTTTGATGTGTCTTTGATTAGAATCTGGATAGACAAAATGCAGCCCTCTAAATTTTTCCATACTGCAACATCCAGCTATTCTGGTGATGGTGGATGATGGGAATGGCAGTCTAACAACAGGTGAAAGGCCACAAGTTCTCCATTGGATTAGTGGGAAGCATAGGTTAATTAAAGACCTGCTTGATTGCTAAATGGAACCTCCATATCCAAAAGCAGTATACCTGTTAGAAAAAAATAACAAGGGGCTACAACCTTCAGCTCTCCCATTTGTACATTTCTTTGTGTTGTCAAAGGCTTTCATGGCCATGAGTTTTCCGGGCTGTATGCCATGCTCCAGAAGCATTCTCTCCTGACGTTTCATCCACATCTACATAGATGTGGGTGAAACGTCAGGAGAAAATGCTTCTGGAACATGGTCATACAGCCCGGAAAATTCACAGTACATTTCTTCGTTGCTTTGATGTACCTTTACGTTAAGAAAAATCAGGAACAGCAAACATTTCTGTCAGTTAACAGCTGGTATAGCAGAGACAGGAATCAAGGGACCCGTAACTCCCATCAGCCCTTACTGGTATTGCTAATGGTGAGGAATGCTGGGTTTGCAGTACAGCCAACATACAACGGGATGAGTGAATGCCACTCCTGAAATAAATCTTCAAACCACCTGGCTGGGAAAATATATATATCTCAGTGCGTCTATTCTGTAGAATTAACACAGGTTGACACCATTGTATCTACCAAGACTCAATGGAGTTGTAGTTTGGTGGTCACCAACAAGGTTAAAACTCCCACAATTCCATAGCAGCTAAAGTGGCGTCAAATGGCATTAATTCTACAGTGTAGATGCACTCTTGGTCAGACAGAGATTCTGGACGGACAAGGAAGAGGTGGAAGTCACACAATCATCCAAGCAAAGCTTCATAGTCCACGTACCAGGCTATCTGCCCAGAGGTGGGGTTCACCCCAGAAATGGGCCACTTCTTGGGCTCGTTCCCAGCCCTGCTGACCACCGTCACAATGTCGTGCTTGCCTTTGCCCATGACCAGCACCCACACCCGTCTGGCCTTGTTGATGAACGGCAGGGCGAAGGTCATGCGCTGGTGGGGCTTTACAGGACTCTCGGTGAAGATCACCTCCTGGTTTCCTTCCAAGCCAACCGAAGAATGTGGGAAAAGGGAAGCCGTGTGTCCATCAGCTCCCAATCCCAGGAGCACCAAGTCGAAGCTGGCATTGGCAACCAGGGCGCCGATCTCGTTGGCATACAACTCCGGACCTTTATCCTCCTCAACACAGAGCCTCCGGTTGAGGTGCACTGGCATTGGATGGACGTTGAAATAGGGCACCCGGACATGGCGGATGAGATGCTCGTATAAATGGCCAAAATTGGATTCCGGGTCATCGAGCGGGACGCAACGCTCGTCCACCAGCCAGAGGTGAGTGTGGCGCCAGGGGAATCCATAATGATGTAACACCAATTGTTTGAAGAGAGCAAGAGGACTAGATCCCCCTGAGAGGGCCACGTGGAATGAACCGGACCGGCTGACAGTGCTGATGGCCACCTTTTCAATATCCGCTGCCAAGTGGGCAATGAGTTCTTCCGACCAGGCTGTGATCAGCCGGTTCTGCCGAAATCGGGACTGGAGGGTCTTGTATTGGTCTGGCGTTTGCCCATTCTTGGCATCCATCAACTCGAGGGTCTCCTTCATCACAAAGGACACTTCTCCGCCGATGATCTCGAAATCCAAGAGGTGCCCGTTTTCCTGGCCACCGGGATACACACGGGGGACTTTGTTCACCCAGTTGGTCAGCAACCGATTCCAGAACCCCCAAGCGGCCAGCAGATTCTCAGTTGTAACAAAGGAGTCCTTCTTCCCATGATAAATATGAGAGATCAGGACTGCATAGGCGTCTAAGTCCGCTACAGGAACGTAGGCGTAGTAATCGGATATGGAGTGTCCAAAAAGACGAAGCTGTGGGCGATTGAGGAGTTCCTTCCAAGTTCCTTGTGGCATCGTGGGTTTGAAAAGGTTGCGACTCACAAGAATGGCAGGGGAATTCAATTCTCCGTGTCCAATGTAGAAGATGAGCTGCTTCGGTTTGCACTGACTTTCTTTGGCATCCCAGGTAGTTTCGTGTTGGGTGCAATAGGCACGGTTTTTGAACAGGACTCGGACGTAGCCAACCCGTTCGTCTAAGACTTTGCCGGAGGTGAGGATGAAAGGTACACCTTCCCAGCGGAGGTTGTCCAGGTGAACCAGCACACCTGAAAATAATCATAATACCCATATACCATTTATACACATAATCAAAAGGTCATTGGATGCAATAGTTTTAAGAATTTGGTACATGAAACAAAGTTTGTGTATAGGGGCCGGGCTGTGGCGCAGGCTGGTGAGCAGCCTGCTGCAATAAATCACTCTGACCATGAGGTCATGAGTTCGAGGCCAGCCCGTGGTGGGGTGAGCACCCGTCAATTAAAAAAATAAAATAAAAAATAGTCCCTGCTCGTTGCTGACCTAGCAACCCGAAAGATAGTTGCATCTATCAAGTATGAAATAAGATACCGCTTATAAAGTGGGGAGGCAAATTTAACTAATTTACGACGTTGGAATGAGGAAGTGCCGTTGCAGTGGTTGATGAAGCAGCTGCTCCCCCCTGTGGCCAAAATCGAACATCCCCTCAGGAGAAGGATAAATTGCCTCTGCGTCTGTCTCTGTCTCAGTTCTATGTGTATATGGGCATTGAATGTTTGCCTTATATGTATATAATGTGATCCGCCCTAAGTCCCCTTCGGGGTGAGAAGGGCGGAATATAAACACTGTAAATAAATAAATATATGAAACATCAACGAATTTTAGGTCTAGTCTTGTGTCCCATCTCCAAAATATATCATTATATATTTACAAATGCGGGCATCCCAAAATCCAAAACATGTCTGGTCCCAAGCATTTCGGATAAGGGAGATTCAACCTGTACTAATTTTTAAAAATGTAATAGCTGCTTGTCGAAATGGACTCCCAGCCCTGACTTTTGGACTCATGGAAACTAATAGACACATACAATTTAGGCTGTGAACTGCTTTCGATTCTGCAGTTTGTCTGGGTTTTAGCACAGCAGATTAATCACCAAGCTGCAATCAATCTTGCCAACCGGAAGGTTGAGAATTCGAAACCCGGGTCAGGGTGAGCTCCTGAACTTTAGCCCAGCTTCTGCCTACCTAGCAGTTCGAAAACAAATGTGAGTAGATAAATAGGGACCACATTAAAGCAGGGAGGTATTTAGGCTCGGTGTTTTGATTAGAAAAAAGGAGGAAGTTTACAAACAAAGAAAGCTCTTTGGCAGAGATGGAGCGATAGCACAGCATCCAAAGATGCCGAAAGATGGGAAAGCCTATATATACCTCTATCTGTTGTCTGGCTTGTCATTGTTATAATCAGTATTGAATGTTTGCTGTATATGTGTTCTGTGATTTGCCCTGAGAAGGGTGGAATATAAATACTATAAATAAATAAATAAATAAATAAATACTGTAACTAAATTTGCAAACAAAAAATAACCGCTACAATATGCCTGGAAAGGTCGCAATCTTATCCCTCTTCTCCTCTAGTTTTCCCTTTGAGAGAAACTGGGATGTTTTAAAAAGCAGCTAAGTAGGAATGCGGAGAATTAAAGAAGGGAATAGCAAGAAGGTGCATTACCTGCAAAGGTGGGTGTCCTGCTGAAATAGTCCTGCCCCTTTTGAAGCTCCTCCCTTACATGGCTATTGTATGCTTCATATTGACCGAGTACAATGCTGCTCCTCTCCAGGCCTTGCAAGGATGCAAAAGTCTGAAGCTTGTGCCGGAGGACGTCCTCGGAATTGCTCACATTTGCTGGCAACTCCATCGTGAGAAGCATCAAGACCTCGGTCAGGTGGTTCTGGAGAACGTCACGAATCACACCATATTCTTCATAGAAGCTGGTGCGGTCTGTGTGCCAGATTTTGGGGAAAGGAGGAGAGAAGAATCAAGCAGTGATATAGTGAGACAGTATGATGAAGTAGTTTAAGCATTGAAATAATAGGGCTTGGGGTGCATCTACAATGGTAGTTCCCAATCTTTTTTTTGACCAGGGACCACTCTCCAACAGTAGTACCAAAAGGGTTACGAATCAGTTTTTGGTCAACTTTAGATTCAATTTGGTTATTTGGGATGTTGATTCAGAAAATTGCATTGGATAGCCCACATCAGCTGTAGTTTCTGATACAGAACATATGCCATCTAGTAGTCGCCATCTACTTGCCCAATGAAAACCATATTTAATAATCTAGAGCTGATGTGGTCTATCCAATGCAATTTTTGGAATCAGCACCTCAAATAATCCCAGGAACAGGCCTAAAATTGAAGACATCAAGCAAGGTGCCCCCACTTCCAGGCGCCACATGGAACGGCTCCGCTCAGGGGGAGGGAGGAGGAGGAGAAGCAACAGTCAGGAGGCTTGTTTTCACACCTTTCATGGGTAGTCAGACTCTCCCCTCCCAACATCCCTGTTGCCTTGGCACTATAAGAGGGGTTTGAGAGACTTGTTGCTTTCGTTGCAACAGTGTAGTAATGGTGAGGCCGCGGACCATATTTTAGTTCTTGGGGACCACTGGTGGTCCATTGACCACAGGTTGAGAACTACTGATCTCCAATGTAGAATTAATCCAGTTAGAAACCACTGTTAACTGCCATGGCTTAATGCCATGGGATCGCAGGAGTCTTACTTTTCCAGGACTTTAGCCTTCTCGGCCAAAGAGTTCACATGCCTCATTGAACTATACATCCCATGTTTGTATAGTACTGAACCATGGCAGTTAAAGTGATGCCAACCATTATTCATTCAACAATGTAAATGCATCCTTAGATATACAGCAGTTGCTCACCTCTATTGTAATGTGGATTTTAATTGAAAATGTGAAAATAATAATAGGATAATTTGAAGGAAAAATAGAAACCAAAGAGATGTAGTTCTGGGTTGCTGTGAGTTTACCGGGCTGTATGGCCATGTTCCAGAAGCATTCTCTTCTGATGTTTCACCCACATCTATGGCAGGCATCCTCAGAGGTTTTATTTATTTATTTATTTATTTATTTGCTTGCGACATTTATATACCGCCCTTCTCACCCTGAAGGGGACTCAGGGCGGTTTACAAGTATATATACATACAATACATTATATTATACAACTATATTGCAATATTATTAGGTTGTGAGGTGTGTTGGAAACTAGGCAAGTGGAGTTTATATATCTGTGGAATAATGTCCAGTGCGGGAGAAAGAATTCTTGTCTGTTTGAGGCAAGGGTGAATCTTGCACTTGGCCACCTTGATTAGCACTGAATGGCCTTCCAGCTTCAAAGTCTGTCTGCTTCCTTCCCGGGAGAATGCTTTGTTAGTAGGTGTTAGCTGGCCCTAATTTTTTCAGGCCTGGAATTCGCCTGTTTTCTGAGTGTTGTTTTTTATTTACTGTTCTGATTCTACAGTTTTAAATACTGGTAGCCAGATTGTGTTCATTTTCATAGTTTCCTCCTTGCTTGTGGATTTTAAGGCTGTGGCCTGGGCTGTGGCACAGGCTGGTGAGCAGCCAGCCAGCTGCAACAAATCACTCTGACCAAGAGGTCATGAGTTTGAGGCCAGCTTGGAGCCTATGTTTGTCTTGTCTTTATTCTATGTTAAAGGTATTGAATGTTTGGCTTTTATGTGTAATGTGATCCGCCCTGAGTTCCCTTCGGGGTGAGAAGGGCGGAATATAAATACTGTAAATAAATAAATAATTTCAATGGTTTTTTTGTTTAGTCTGACATGGTGGTTGTTAGAGTGACCCAGAATTTCTATTTCTTGTGTTCTGCCCTCTTCTTTGCAAGGCCTTCCTTGTAAAGATATTTACTGAATTAACGAAATCACACAACAACAAAATATAACAATGCAGACTACGTTATGTCATGCCTTAGCCACAACCTCTCGAATCCAGGCGGGAATTATTTCTTTGAACAGCCAATGTTATTTTGCACTTTATTGTCCATTTCAACCGTGAAATATCTTCCCCATTCCGGCACATTCTGCACTAGTTTTATGAATTAGTCTCCTGTTTTAATATTGTATGCTTCATGTCGATTTTATCGATTGTTTTACTGATAATTGAGGTTTTATTGGTATAATTGTTTTATTGTTGTATCATTGATATTTGATTGTTTTATCGGGCTAGGCCCCATGTAAGCCGCCCCGAGTCCCTTCGGGGAGATGGGGCGGGGTATAAAAATAAAGTTATTATTATTATTATTGACACAACGACGTTGTATGACACAGCAAACAAGATAGATATGCTGGATTTCGTTTCACAAAACCACAAGTCGAACACTTCCCAAGTGTCTAGGACTGTGTGATGTATTTTCGGATGATGCGTGCAGATCCCAGCAGGGTGGCCTTTTGCAGCTGGCAGATCGTAATTTTGTCAATGTCTATTGTTTCCAAATGCCGGCTGAGATCTTTTGGCACGGCACCCAGTGTGCCCATCACCACCGGGACCACCTGCACTGGTTTCTGCCAGAGTCTTTGAAGTTCAATCTTGAGGTCCTGATAGCGGCTGAGTTTTTCCTGTTGTTTTTCGTCAATGCGACTGTCACCTGGGATGGCAACATCAATGATCTAAACCTTTTTCTTTTCCACAACTGTGATGTCTGGTGTGTTGTGTTCCAGAACTTTGTCAGTCTGGATTTGGAAGTCCCACAGTATTTTTGCGTGTTCATTTTCCACGACCTTTGCTATTATTATTATTATTATTATTATTATTATTATTATTATTATTATTATTATTAACCGTGGGATGCGTTTAGGGTTCCTCAAGTCACCCTCCAGAAAATACAAACTTAACAGGAAGAGTAGAGTTGGGAAACAAACTGAAGAAACAAAGTTTAACAAAATGTAAGAATTTCAGCACTGGCCTCTAGCAAGAAAGGTCTCTCCGCCAATCGAATGCTGCAGTGCCCTTGAACAGGGACGAGAAAGGTGAATTCCTGCTACCTAAGTTTCTTCATGCCTCTTTTTTTCCTGGCTTGCAATCACTGGGTGATCAAAAATTGGGGGGGAAACCATGAAGGGAAACCAAGGAGGGAAAAGAAGAAAGGCAATTCATCTCTGGGGACCTCAAATTTCCCTATCAAGAGAACAACCGGCTCTCTACCCTTCTCAGCTCGTAAAAAAAACTTTGGAACAAGGAAATCCACGTCCCTGCCGAAATTCATGGCCAGCACATTAAGGTAATCAATGCTGTATATTATTTGGCAAAAAGACTAGCGATCACGGTTTGGGGAAAGCCAATGAATACCTATCGCCGGAGAAGGAAGGAGAAGGCAGGATGGGGCATTCTCTTATCCCATCTGTCACCTTTTCTCCCCAGGAGAAGGGAAAGGAAACTTCGGCCTGGCCAAGCAAATTAGGGCCATAAATTATTTTCTTTTTTTAATCACTCAAGGCTTTTAATAACGCAATGGCTTGTTGGCACAACCAGCGGAGAGAGGCATCCCAGGACTGATGCGGATGCAGGTGCAGCCGGCGCTGCAGACGAAATGCAGCAAAGACTGCAGGCGCATTGAGGAGAACAGCGGTGCCCTTGAGTTCGCGGTATAGTGAGCACCCAGCTTGTCTGGATGGGATGGAGGCCAGGGATAATAAGAACCAAAAGACATTTTCCATGATACGTGAGAGTCGGAAATCTTTCCTTGTCCCCTTGTTACCCCCATAAAGACAAAAGACTGGTTCATCCCATGAAACCGGCAGTGTGCTGGAACATAGGAAAATGCTTTATACCGAACTGCATCATTGATAATAATAATAATAATAATAATAATAATAATAATAATAATAATAATAATAATAATAATAATAACTTTATTTTTATACCCCGCCCCATCTCCCCGAAGGGACTCGGGGCAGCTTACATGGGTCCTGGCCCGATAAAACAAACAAATAACAGTAACAAAGCAATAAAACAATTATCCCAGTAAAAAACATCTGCCTGGCTTAGAGAAAACATTGATCTGCCTGGCTTAGAAAATAATAATAATAATAAAACTCTTATTTCCCCGGAAGGCCTCAGGGCGGCTTCCAGTGAATATAACATACAGTAGAGTCTCACTTATCCAACGTTCTGGATTATCCAACGCATTTTTGTAGTCAATGTTTTCAATACATCGTGATATTTTGGTGCTCAATTCGTAAATACAGTAATTACTACATAGCATTACTGCGTATTGAACTACTTTTTCTGTCAAATTTGTTGTTAAACATTATATTACAGTGCTTAATTTGTAAAATCATAACTTAATTTGATGTGTAATAGGCTTTTCCTTAATCCCTCCTTATTATCCAACATATTCGCTTATCCAAGCTTCTGCCGGCCCGCTTAGCTTGGATAAGTGAGACTCTACTGTAGTGGCAAACATTGCCAAAACAGCAAGTAACAAGTCAAACAATGAATGAAGAAGATAGGTAAATGTTTTCCCCTGGCATTAAGTCTAGTTGTGTCCGACTCTGGGGGTTGGTGCTCATCTCCATTTCTAAGCTGAAGAGCCGGTGTTGTCCGTAGACACTTCCAAGGTCATGTGGCCAGTGGCATGACTGCATGGAGGGACATTATCTTCCTGCCGGATCTACTCACATTTGCATGTTTTCGAACTGCTAGGTTGGCTGAAACTGGGGCTAACAGTGGAAAGCTCACCTCGCTCCCCAGATTTGAACTGCCAACCTTTCAGTCAGCAAGTTCAGCAGCTCAACAAACTTAAATAAGATTGTAAAATAAAGACAAAAAAGTGTGTATGTGGTGGGGGGGGGGGGGGGGGGGAGAATTAGAAAAAAATCCTTTTTGTCCAAATTTCTTCAGAGTGGGTATGCCATTGCCTTCCTCTAGGGCTGAGAAAGTGTGACTTGCCCAAGGCCACTCAGTGGATTTTCAAAATAAAGTGGAGATCCAGTAATAAGGCTGCCATCCCTCAAAAACGACTTGAATGTATTGTCGAAGGCTTTCATGGCCAGAATCACTGGGTTGCTGTGAGTTTTCTGGGCCATATGGCCATTTTTCAGAAGCATTCTCTCCTGACGTTTCGCCCAC
This sequence comes from Anolis carolinensis, assembly GCF_035594765.1. NCBI lineage: Eukaryota > Metazoa > Chordata > Lepidosauria > Squamata > Anolidae > Anolis > Anolis carolinensis. The sequence goes on from NW_026943826.1 coordinate 6,348,543, forward strand.
ATCTATGGCAGGCATCCTCAAAGGTTGTGAGGTCTGTTGGAAACCAGGCAAGTGGGGTTTATAGATCTGTGGAATGATGTCCATGGTGGGAGAAAGAACTCTTGTGTGATTGTTGCAATTGGCCACCTTGATTAGCATTGAATGGCCTTGCAGCTTCAAAATCTGGCTGCTTCCTGCCTGGGGTACTCTTTTGTTGGGAGGCATTAGCTGGCCCTCATTGTTTCCTGTCTAGAATTCCTGTTTTCTGAGTGTTACTCTTTATTTACTGTCCAGATTTGAGAGTTCCTTTTAAAAATACTGGTAGCCAGTTCATTTTCATGGTTTCCTCCTTTCTGTTGAGATTGTCCACATGCTTGTGGATGTCAATAGCTTCTCATGGTGGTTGTGAGAGTGGTACACTTGTGTATTGTGTTCAAGGTACACGAGAAGTCTCCCAGTAACACCTAGTAGCGTCAACATCTTTTCTTAAAAGTTGAATTGGAAGAGGGGAGACCTGCCAAAGGCAAGGGTCCAAGAGAGCAATTCAATTTTAAACATCAAGTGCCAAGGACAGACTGTTGGAAGGAGGCGAGCCTTTCTGCGTCCTGCCCACGGCTTTCCCAGAGGAATATGTGGCTGACTACTATTGGGAACAGTTTATCCCATTAGATCAGGGGTCCTCAAACTTTTAAAGCAGAGGGCCGGTCCACAATCCTTGACTGTTGAGGGGCCAAATTATCATTTGAAAAAAAAAACGAACAAATTCCTATGCACAGTGCACATATCTTATTTGTAGTGCAAAACAACAACAATAACAATGAAAGACCAATACAATATTTAAAAATGAAAATAATTTTAACCAACATAAACCTATCAGGATTTCAATAGGAAGTGTGGGCCTGCTGCTGGCCAATGAAATAGTTAGGTTAATTAGGATTGTTGTTGTTGTTGTGTGTCTTCAAGTCATTTCAGACTCTGGGCGAGCCTAAGTCTAAAATTATTTATTTATCCATTTACTGCATTTATTTACTACATGTATATCCTGCCCGTCTCACCCCAAAGGGGACTCAGAGCAGCTGTATGTACATACAATATATTATATTATTAGCATAGCACAATATTAGCATTATATATTACTATATTGAACTATACCACTATACTGTAATATTATATGTAATATACAATTAATATTATTATATGGTATTTTTATTAGTATTATATTGTATAAAATAATATTATTATCAATATCATATGTATATACAATATATTATATTATTAAAACTGATATAAAAATATTATATTATAAATGAGGGCGGGGCCCAGGTAAATGACCTTGGAGGGCTGCATCCAGCCCCCGGGCCTTAGTTTGGGGACCCCTGCGTTAGATGGAAAATGGGAAAAGCAGCTATACAGAAACACAACCTAGTATACTGATTAAATACACACAATTCCTGAATTATAAACCACAGTCAAATGGTAAATATGCGAAACATATTTAACTGTCATGTCTCAATGCTTTGGAATCCTAGGAGTTGCAGTTTGGTGAGGCACCAGCACTCTGGCAAAGACAAGCTTGTGAAACTACAACTCCCACAACCCCACAGCATTGAGCCATGGCAGTTAAAGTGGTGCTAAACTACATTCATTCTACAATGAAGATGCAGTCTCCTGGTTTGCCAACCTATTCCTCTTCCTTCTCCACCAGCATTTAAATAAAGACCCCCCCACATACTTTTCACATCCACGGTTTCCTTCAAGACGATCTCCACTCTTTCCACGTGGTGCCTGTTCCAGATTGGGTCCAAATGTTTTCGGTTCTGGTCTCGGAATGGTAAGATATGGGCCACGGTCTTTTTGAGGAGAAACAGAAGAAAGGAGCAGACAGCAAAATTAATCACAACTCACATATTTCAAGATCAGCACTTTATGCTTCTGATGAGGAAATTGCAGTCAACTCTCCACTTTTATGGGCTTGATATTCACAGATTTGATTATTCACGGATTTGATTTAAATTTTTATCTGTATGAATGTGTTGTTGAAAGCTTTCATGGCCAGAATCACTGGGTTGCTTTGAGTTTTCTAGGCTGTATGGCCATGTTCCAGAAGCATTCTCTCCTGACATTTCGCCCACATCTATGGCAGGCATTGTGAGAGGTTGTGAGGTCTGTTAGAAACTAGTGGGGCTTATAAATCTGTGGAATAACGTCCAGGGTGGGAAAAATAATTCTTGTCTGTTGGAGGCAAGTGTGGATGTTGCAACCGGCCACCTTGATTAGCCTGGAAAACCCAACCCAATCTCTAGGAATGTCTAGGTCCTCCAGTACAATTCTCTGGTCATTAGCCTTTCTGTTCCTCCCATCTCTGCCAGTTAAAAACCAAATAAAATACCAGTTTTACTGCCTTTCAGAGAAACCACAAGGACCAGTGTGTTAATTTTTTATCCATTGCGTAAACAGCTCTAAACGGTTTGCTTTCACCCAAAAGCACAAAGCAATCCAAGTGAAATACTTGATTAAAGAAGGGGAAATGCCATGTTTCAATACGTGTAACTAGGCAATATATTTAAAGCTCTTATTGAAATTAGTTTCATAGGAACACTTGTAAAGATTAGAATAGCTATAAATACTTGGTGTTTGTTTTTTATCGGGCGACTTGTAAGGAGCTTTAAAATCCCACAATTCAAATATATTCAAATGTCAATGGAGGTATAACGGGTTGCAGCCCGACAAGCAAAATCCAACAAATCCAATGTATCCAACAAATGCTACATTCCTCTTACCAATGCAGGAGTCTACTATATACTCTGCAGCCGTGGACAAGTCTACAGAGGGATCACCAATCACAGCATTACCCAAACATGAATCAAGGAACACGAAAGGCACTGCAGACTAATTCAGTCAGAGAAGTCAACCATAGCAGAGTATTTGATGAACCAACTTGAACACAACATATTATTTGAGAACACAGAAATGCTGGGCCACTCTCACAACCACCATGTCAGACTACACAAAGAAGCCATTGAAATACATAAGCATGTGAACAATTTCAACAGAAAGGAGGAAACCATGAAAATGAACAAAATCTGGCTATCAGTATTTAAAAAACTCTAAAATCAGGGCCGTAAATAAAGATCAACACTCTGAAAACGTGAATGCCATACAGGAAACAATCAGGGCCAGCTAACACCTCCCAACAAAGGATTCCCCCAAGCAGGCTTTGAAGCTGCCAGGCTATTCAATGCTAATCAGGGTGGCCAAATGCAACATTCGTACTTGCTTTAAGCAGCCAAGAGTTCTTTCTCCCACCCTGGACATCATTCCACAGATGAGGGTGCCCATAGATGTGTGTGAAATGTTAGGAGAGAATGCTTCTGGAACATGGCCATATTTTATTATTATTATTATTATTATTATTATTATTATTATTATTATTATTTACAGCATTTATATTCCGCCCTTCTCACCCCGAAGGGGACTCAGGGCGGATCACATTACACATATAGGCAAACATTCAATGCCTTTTAACATAGAACAAAGACAAGACAAACATAGGCTCCGAGCGGGCCTCGAACTCATGACCTCCTGGTCAGAGTGATTCATTGCGCCACAGCCTGAGCCCAACTCACAGCAACCAAGTAAAATATACTTTGAGTTGTTGTGAGTTTTCTGGGCTGTATGGCCATGTGCCAGAAGCATTATCTCCTGATGTTTCTCCCAATATGGACTTTTCACAGATATACCGAAATTTCCAACACAACCCCTGAGGATACCTGCCATAGATGTGGGCGAAACGTCAGGAGAGAATGCTTCACATGGCCATACAACCTAGATAACTCACAACAGCCCAGTGATTCCAGCCATGAAAGACTTTGACAACACAAATATACTTCATTCTTTTCTCCCCCGGGCCGTGGTGGAGGCTCCTTCTTTGGAGGCTTTTAAGCAGAGGCTGGATGGCCATCTGTCGGGGGTGCTTTGAATGCGATTTCCTGCTTCTTAGCAGGGGGTTGGACTAGATGGCCCATGTGGTCTCTTCCAACTCTACTATTCTATGATTCTATGATTCTTCTGGTTGTCCCAGTGAATGTCTCCAGATGCCTTCAAAATGTTCCACTTTCTCACTTTGTCCTCAGTTTCGTTCTGTTATCGCAAAGTGCAGGTGCATCTACTCTTTATAATGAATACAGTTTGACATCACTTTAAATGCCATGGTGCAATGCTATGGAATCGTGCGAGACCTTGCAGAATGACAACTGCCAGGATCCCATCGCGTTGAGCCATAGCAGTTAAAATCAAATTAAAGTCTATTAAGACAAGCTATTTAGAGAACGGAAACCCCAACCCTACACCATTGCAGTGCCCTGTTTGGGTCACCTTTGCTTCCCTTTTGCAAAACTCTCTGGATCGCTTCAAAACCAAAAAGAGAAGAGCCAAAATCTGGGGAGGGGGGTCGGGAGCTCTATGTTTTTATCAAATTAAAAAATATACCTTTAGCGCATGGCAGAGTGGAGGGAAGGAGGGGAAAGGGGAAGGTTGCTTGCTCAGCGAAATGGGAGCTTCTGACCTTGGCTGGTCGATCAGGTGGATAAAGCTCTGCCGGTGAGCGAGTGTGCGTTTCCAACACTTTTTTTGTCGCTTGCACACAAGCAATGGATCAGCTCATGGGAGGACAAGGGATGGGGATGGGGTGTCTAATAAAATAACTGACCTTTAGATGTCTGGGGAAAGGCCTTGTTTTGTTTCCTCTACAAAATATGCAGAAATATGGGAGAAGCAAGAGACTCACAAAATATGGCTCCCGATAAGATAAATTTGCTAGGTCCTTCAAGTGATTCTATGGTATGCATCTCCTGGAAATCACCATAGTATTGTGTAGGAGGACCTAGCACATTCCTTGAGAGGATACCAGTAGGAATTTCTAGGTCTTCCAATGCAATCTGTGGTACTCTGGGACTAGATGTGAGTTCATTTAATAGCATTTGGTTGTTTCACATAACCACAAGCCAACTGAGAAAGTATCCTCAGGGGTCTTTCTATATGAGAGCCATGCGTGAGTTAGGGCCTTTTACCCTCGCACTTAAGACCTGGCTCTTTACTAGAGCTTTTAATCTATGTTAATTTTATCAATATTTGTATGTATGTATTTTTATCCTTTACACTTTTATCTTGTAAATCGCCTAGAGCATCTTGGATGGAGGGCAATTAATAAGTAATTAAATGATGATGATGATGATAATAAAAGTGAAAAGGTGTATATGTTTGTATGTAAGCGCCTGCCTCCACAAACAGCTATAGCTCCCACAACTCATGAGACCAATGGCCCTCCTGCCAATGACATTGCAGGTTATAGTGAACACCATGAACATGTCCAAGAGCCCTGCCAATGCCATGTACAGTAGAGTCTCACTTATCCAAGCTAAATGGACCGGCAGAAGCTTGGATAAGTGAATATCAGGCAGGCTTCCTCCCTCCTATACTCCCGTAGGAATGTTAAAACTTGGTTGTGGTGCCAGGCTTTTGAATAATAATTGGCAGCATTAATTATTATCATGTACGCTGGAACTCAATCAACAGACCCAGTTTTTTGAACTGAACATGCCTACCTGTATTTTATAATGTGTTTTATGAATACTGTTGTAAGTTAATAATAATTTTAACTGATTTATATTGCACTGTATAATTTTTATATATGTGTTTTATTGTAAGCCGCCCTGAGTCCCCTGATGGATGATAAGGGTGGGATATAAATATTGTAATAAATAATAAAATTAATATCTTGGATAATAAGGAGGGATTAAGGAAAAGCCTATTAAACATCAAATTAGGTTATGATTTTACAAATTAAGCACCAAAACATCATGTTATACAACAAATTTGACAGAAAAAGTAGTTCAATACGCAGTAATGTTATGTTGTAATTACTGTATTTACGAATTTAGCACCAAAATATCACGATATATTGAAAACATTGACTATAAAAATGGCTTGGATAATCCAGAGGCTTGGATAAGCGAGGCTTGGATAAGTGAGACTCTACTGTATAAACACAATAGTAAAGGCTTTCATTTGGGGAAAATTTCATCCTAGATTTTTCTGTTTCTCCTCCACCACAGACATCCCAGTGTTCCTGACTCTCCCCATTGGGGTGGAATTTGCATGACCCCACTCACAGCCTCTTCCTTAACCCTTTCCTACTCTTTTCTAAGGCACACAGCAAACAGAGAAATTGATCAGCAACTGAACATACTAAAGAGGATAGGAGTTGTAGTATAGGAGTAGTTACTGGGATGTATAGTTCACCTGCAATTTAAGAGTATTCTGAACACCACCAATGATGGACCTGGACAAAACTTGGTACACAGAGCCCTCATGACCAGCAATAAGTACTGGAAGTCTTTGGAGGGATTTATAGGAGTTGAACCCAAACAATGATGGATCTGGACCAAACTTGGCATGCATACCCAATATGCCCCAATTTGAATACTGGTGGGCTTTGAGGGGAATTGGCCTGGACATTGGCCTGGAGTTGTAGGTACTGGGATGTATAGTTCACTCTGAACTCCACGAAAGATGGAACTGGACCAAACTTGGCACACTCACCTGCTTGCCAAGGTAGTGGTCCACCCTGTACACCTCCTCCTCTTTGAAGAAGGTCTTCAACTCCTCAGCCAGCTGCTGGGCGGATTGGAGGTCCTGCCCAAAAGGTTTCTCCAGGACAACCCGAAGCCAGGCCCCGGTGGGCGGGCGACAGCTACTGTTGATATGGCGGGCGATCTCCCCATAGGCAAACGGCGGCACTGAGAAGTAGAAGATGCGCCCCACTTCCTCCAGGTCCTCCTGATCGAGCACGGTTCGGATCTCCCGGTTGAGGGACGCGTAGTCCTCCTCTGTCTTGAGCTGGCGGTATTCCGTCAGGCGGAGGAACTGGTCCTTGAGCATGGCGCAGCGGTCGGGAGGGACATCCAGAGGGCATGCCAGGTTCTTCAGGTGTCCGTACATGAGCCTCCGTCCCTTTTCAAGATCGGCTGTGGCTGCCCCGTGGAAGGTGAAGGTGTGCCCGTTGCTCACCTCATCCAGGTAAAGCTGAAAGAGGCCCTGCCATAAATACTTCTTGGCTAGGTCTCCGGTGGCACCTAAAAGCACCACAGAGATGTGGCCGCGTGATTCCCGTGCCATGGAAGGAACGATGCCCAGGAAGAAAACGAGGCTAAGGATCATCCTCCTAAACATACTGGAAATAGAAAGATCTAAATGAAAGAGAGGAGAGAACTTAAAAACTTGAAAACCAGCCATAGCACCTCAATGGATACATGTGCATACGAAGTATATATCCCAATCTATATATATAAAAGGGTAAAGTTGTTTGCGCCGTGACTACACCAACACAACTAACGCCCCAGAAATACGAACAATCAGACCCAGCTAACACCTCCCAACAAAGAATTTCCTCAACCAGGAAACAGCCAGGCCTCGAACCTGCAAGGCCATTCAATGCTAATCAAGGTAACCAATTCCAACATTCATACTTCCTGCACTCAGACTATTCATTGCTATTCAACCTGGCCAACCAACAATTCCACAAGGTAGAAAGCGGCCAGGCTTCCAAGCAGCAAGACTATTCACTCCTGTTCAACCAGCCCAACCAGAATATACCCTACATGGATAACCCTCAGGTTTGTAAGCCATCAGGCCACTCCATCTCATTCAACCAGCCCAAGCAAGGAGGCCCCTATATAGAAACTGCCCAGGCTTAGAAGCACAAAGGCTATTCAGTGCAATTCCAATTGGCCACAGCAACGCGTGGCAGGGCACAGCTAGTCTATATATATAAAAGAGTGATGGCATCAGGGCAGCGGACAAAACAACAAAACTACAGGCCCCCCAACCTCGAAATTTGACAACACAACCCATCATCCACGGCTCTAGGTTGATACAACAAAAAGGAAAGAAAAATAAATTCCTAATTAGAGGGAAAGGAATAATTGTTTTTATCCAATTGCTGCCAGTTACAAGGCTAAGTTCCGCCCACTTGGTCTCCTAGCAACCTACTCAGCCCAGGGGACAGGCACAAGAGTTTGGAGAGACCCCTAAGGGCCATCCAGCCCAACCTTTTCTACTATGCAGTAGGACACAATCCAAGCATTCACAACACATGGACAACGTATAAATACTATACAATACTACACAGGGACATAGACCCCCTCTACCCTCACCACTTTCACAGTACACAAACAACCAAATGCATACTCAACATAAAGACAACCATACAACAGACATTCAGTACCACCACTACCTCAACCATTTCTCACCAACACCACCAGACAACGCCACAGCAATGTGTTAGCACGGCTAGTCAATATATAAAAGAAGCAAGTAGAATATAGTGCATTTCAACAGATATACCTTATGTATGTGTTCATTAAAAAGCTACCCAACAGGATCTAGGCATCTTGCTAGGCTGCAACTCAAGCTTGTTTTACTTTTGTCCTGCATTCAAATGCTCTAAATCTTCAAACGGATGGATTTTGGAACACTTTGATCCCTAAAATGAGCCAAAAGAGTCTTACCGGTCCCTACGTGGCAAAATGAAGTGACGAAACGAAAGAACACACGATTCGTAACCCGGCCTGCTCTCACCCGCATCCTTCAAAGGTAATGCGAGGAGCCAACACGGCGCTGCCTTTTGGAAGAAATCCAACTGATTATGAGCCTTGGTGACTCGCGCTAAAGAGACTCACCTCAGTCGATCGCAGGAAGCGGAAGGCGAGAATACTTTTTAGCTGGGCAGGCTCTCCTTCTTCCAAAGAAAGAACAAACATACATACACACAAAGAGATGGGATCTGTGGTTAAGCAAACAGAAACGCTCCTGAGATAAGCGGTTTCCAACATTTCCTGGCAAAAGCTGGCATGTTCCTTATTGACAGCAGGAATACATTTATATGGCATACTAGCTGTGCCCGGCCACGCGTTGCTGTGGCGAAGTATGGTGGTATGGGAAATAAAGTATTGAGGAATTGGTGGTAGTTAAGGTAAAGGGTAAAGGTTTTCTCCTGACATTAAGTCCAGTCGTGTCTGACTCTGGGGGTTGGTGCTCATCTCCATTTCTAAGCCGAAGAGCTGGCGTTGTCTGTAGACTCCTCCAAGGTCATGTGGCCGGCATGGCTGCATGGAGCGCCATTACCTTCCCGCCGGAGCAGTAGCTATTCATCTACTCTCATTTGCATGTTTTCGAACTTCTGGGTTGGCAGAAGCTGGGGCTAACAGTAGGGGCTCTCTCCACTCCCCCAATTCCAACCTTTGGCCTTTCGGTCCAGAAGTTCAGCAGCTCAGCGCTTTAACATGCTGCGCAATCGGGATATTATTTCCTAAAGGTTGTGAATATACAATATTTCTGAATTTTTTTTTTGTCTGTTGAAGGCAAGTATGAATGCTGCAGTAAGGGAAAATGATTAGCATGTAATGGCCTTGCAGCTTTAAAGTCTGGCTGTTTCCTCCCTGGGTGAATTTTTTGTTGGGAGGTGTTAGCTGGCCCTGATTGTTTCCTGTCTGGAATTCCCTTGTTTTCAGAGTGGTGTTTTTTGCGATATTTTATGTGCTTCTACTGTCTGTGCCCCTCAGAAAACAGGATTTGCCAGACTTTGGTGATGGGAATACTTTGTTGAGAGGTGTTAGCTGGCCCTGATTGTTTTATAACATGATGTTTTGGTGCTTAATTTGTATAATGATGGCCTAATTTGATGTTTAATCGGCTTTTCCTGAATCCCTTCTTATTATCCAACATATTCACTTATCCAAAGTTCTGCTGGCCTGTTTATGTTGGATCATAATCATATTATGTTGATAAAAACATCAAATTAGGTTATGATTTTACGAATTAAGCACCAAAACATCATGTTCAACAACAAATTTGTCAGAAAAAGTAGTTCAATACTCAGTAATGCTATGTAGCAATTACTGTATTTATGAATTTTGCACCAAAATATCACGATGTACTGAAAACATTGACTACAAAAATGTGTTGGATAATCCAGAACATTGGATAAGCGAGTGTTGGATAAGTGAGACTCTACAGTAGTTCAAAAACATGCAAATGTGAGTAGGTGGCGCAGTGTGTTAAACTGCTGAACTTGCTGACCAAAAGGTTGGTGGTTCGAATCCGGGAAGTGGGATGAGTTCTCACTGTTAGCCCCAGCTTCTGCCAACCTAGCAGTTCAAAAACATGCAAATGTGAGTAGATCAATAGGTACTGCTTTGGTGGGAAGGTAATGGCGCTTTATGCAGTCATGCCGGCCACATAGCCTTGGAGGAGTTTGGGGGGGAACTAACCTTTATTTCTGGAAGTTGTAGTTCACTTATATCCAGAGACACGGATGACGGATTTGGACCAAACTTGGCACACAGAACCCCCGTGACCAACTGAACCTACTGGAGGGATTTGAAGGGGACTGACCCCCCCATGGTGGGAGCTGTAGTTCATCCTGCAGCCAGAGAGTGAACTTTCCCAACATGTCAAATTTTTAACTACTGTTTGAGTTTCAGGGGGTTAACTTGGCATGATGAGAGTTGTAGTTCACCCACAACCTTGTGCATTTTGTAAATTTTAAAAAATGTCATTTTTAAATAACCCGGGCAATGCCAGGGACCAAGCATCTGTGTCTCTTGAAAAGACAAAAAAAGAAGCAGAGCTGGAGTCGCTTCATCTCTGCATGACCCTAATTCGGTAGAAACACCAGTTGCTCAACGCTCTTGGATTGCGCAATATTTATCAGGCTTCTACAGTAAATAACAGCCATTCCCATAAACGCGGAGGCATTGAAAGTGGGCAGAGCCGTTGGGGAGGCCGGTTATCGAAATACGTATCAGTTAGAGCAAACAGGGAAGGAGTCGAAGCAAAAGGCAATTGCCAAGAAGGAAATAAGAATTTATCAGAAAAGAGGCCTTGTGTGAGGGCTGCCATTAATAGGCCAACAAACACCAGGTGTTTTAAGGCTCTATTTCAAGGAACCGACTGGTAAAACCCCCTCCGAGTATCCCTTGCTTAGGGTGCATCTGTACTGTAGAATTAATGCAATTTGATCCCACTTTAAACATCATGGCTCAATGCTACGGAATCCTGGGATGTGTAATTTGGTGAGGCACTAGCACTCTTTGGCAGAGAAAAACTAGATTTTGACCATTCGTAGGACTTGGTTATCCAGCATGAATGGTGATGGAGGCATGGATATGGAAGTCCGGCCGCATCAATAAGAAAAAAGCAAAATAATACATCTATTATATGTAATGTGGCTGCGGTTTGATCCAGAAATACTTCCTTCTTTGGGCCTTAAGTGCCTCTGGCAACATCAGTGGCAATTTAAGCTAATTGTATAAAGCAAAACCAGATTGTCAGCATCTCTCATTCTGGCCAAAAGAGAGAGACGTAGACCAATGGATGGACAATGTACCTGGGTCGTCACATGATACAACGGTAACAACGTGGTTCCACTATAGGGTTAATGCAGGCATGGGCAAACCTCTGCCCTCGGGGTGTTTTGGACTTCAACTCCCACACTTCCTAACAGCCTACTTTCATGGGGATCCTGGGCCCATAACCCAGACCTGGGTCAACTTGGGCCCTCCACCACAGGCATCCCAGTGTTCCTTTCTCTCTCCATTGGTGTGGAATTTGCATGACCCCGCCCACTACCTCTAACAGCCTACTTTCATGGGGATCCTGGGCCCATAACCCAGACATGAGTCAACTTGGGCCCTCCACCACAGGCATCCCAGTGTTCCTTTCTCTCTCCATTGGTGTGGAATTTGCATGTCCCCGCCCACCACCTCTAACAGCCTACTTCCATGGGGATCCTGGGTCCATAACCCAGACATGAGTCAACTTGGGCCCTCCACCACAGGCATCCCAGTGCTCCTTTCTCTCTCCATTAGTGTGGAATTTGCATGGTCCCATCCACTACCTCTAACAGCCTACTTTCATGGGGATCCTGGGCCCATAACCCAGACATGGGTCAACTTCGGCCCTTTACCACAGGCATCCCATTGTTCCTTTCTCTCTGCATTGGTGTGGAATTTGCATGACCACGCCCACCACCTCTAACAGCCTACTTCCATGGGGATCCTGGGCCCATAACCCACACATGGGTCAACTTGGGCCCTCCACCACAGGCATCCCAGTGTTCCTTTCTCTCTCCATTGGTGTGGAATTTGCATGACCCCGCCCACTACCTCTAACAGCCTACTTTCATGGGGATCCTGGGCCCATAACCCACACATGGGTCAACTTCGGCCCCCCACCACAGACATCCCAGTGTTCCTTTCTCTTTCCATTGGTGTGGAATTTGCATGACCCCGCCCACTACCTCTAACAGCCTACTTTCATGGGGATCCTGGGCCCATAACCCACACATGGGTCAACTTCGGCCCCCCACCACAGACATCCCAGTGTTCCTTTCTCTTTCCATTGGTGTGGAATTTGCATGACCCCGCCCACTACCTCTAACAGCCTACTTTCATGGGGATCCTGGGCCCATAACCCAGACATGGGTCAACTTCGGCCCTCCTTCCAGGTGTTTTGGACTTCAACTCCCACCATTCCTAACAGCCTACTTTCATGGGGATCCTGGGCCCATAACCCAGACCTGGGTCAACTTGGGCCCTCCACCACAGGCATCCCAGTGTTCCTTTCTCGCTCCATTAGTGTGGAATTTGCATGACCACTCCCACTACCTCTAACAGCCTACTTTCATGGGGATCCTGGGCCCATAACCCAGACATGGGTCAACTTTGGCCCTCCTTCCAGGTGTTTTGGACTTCAACTCCCAGAATTCCTAACAGCCTACTTTCATAGGGATCCCGGGCCCATAACCCAGACATGGATCAACTTGGGCCCACCACCACAGGCACCCCAGTGTTCCTTTCTCTCTCCATTGGTGTGGAATTTGCTTGACCCCGCCCACTACCTCTAACCGCCTACTTTCATGGGGATCCTGGGCCCATAACCCAGACCTGGGTCAACTTGGGCCCTCCACCACAGGCATCCCAGTGTTCCTTTCTCTCTCCATTAATTTGGAATTTGCATGACCCCGCCCACCACCTCTGACAGCCTACTTTCATGGGGATCCTGGGCCCATAACCCAGACATGGGTCAACTTGGGCCCTCCCTCCAGGTGTTTTGGACTACAACTCCCACTATAGAACCGTGGGAGTTGTAGTTTGGCGAGGCACTCACAACCTTGAAAAACTACAACTCCCAGCATTGAGCCATGACAGGTAAAGTAGGGTCAAACTGCACTAATTGTACAATGTAGATGCATACTGGACCAGACCCGTCTGAATGAGCACTGTAAACACAAACTCACTGAATGGAATGTGGGACTTATACTGGAATCATCGCGCTATAACTCAAGTGTGAATGGGCCCTTTTGCAACGAGGAAGGGGCTCGACTAGAAGGCCTCCCCCTCCCCTCCTTGCCACTCACCTCCTCCTCTTTGCAGACCTTGGAGAAGTCCTCTGCGAATTTGCGGGGCGGCGGCGACGTGAACCGGGCCCGGGCCCCTCTCTTTTCGCGTCTAAGGCCCCAAGCCTGGCCCCGCCCCTCGCGGAGGGAGAAAATCTTATGGTTCACGTCTCGCGAGCGCCGCCGGTTCGGAAGCGGGAGGGAGGAAAAGAAAGTAGCCACACTGCAGAACCCAGGCCTTTTGAAAGCGCTTTAACGGCCATGGCTCAGCTATACTGGGATGTGTCGTTTACTGTGGAGGCAGGGATCTTTGACAGGCAGAGAGACAGAGTCTTTGAATGAAAATATGTATAAAAGAAGAGAATGTGCAGGCTATAAAAAGTAAAATACATATATACACATACATACATATACAGTATATGATAATTGCAATATTTCTCTATCCACATATAAATGATACATCTATCTATCTATCTATCTATCTATCTATCTAATTATAACACTAATATATAACAGCATATCGATCCATAATAACAATAATAATATCATACTTTATTTGTAATTTATTTATTTAAAACATTTATATTCCACCCTTCTCACTCCAAAGGGGAGCGCAACATATATACACAATAAAATATACAATAATTTATAAAGATATATTGTGTGTGTGTGTGTGTGTGTGTGTGTATACAGTAGAGTCTCACTTATCCAAGCCTCTGGATTATCCAAGCCATTTTTGTAGTCAATGTTTTCAATATATTGTGATTATACAGTAGAGTCTCACTCATCCAACATAAACGGGCCGGCAGAATGTTGGATAAGCGAATATGTTGGTTAATAAGGAGAGATTAAGAAAAAGCCTATTAAACATCAAAATAGGTTATGATTTTACAAATTAAGCAACAAAACATCATGTTATACAACAAATTTGACAGAAAAAGTAGTTCAATATGCAGTAATGCTATGTAGTCATTACTGTATTTATGAATTTAGCACCAAAATATCATGATATATTGAAAACATTGACTATAAAAATGTGTTGGATAATCCAGAACGTTGGATAAGCGAGTGTTAGATAAGTGAGACTCTACTGTATTTCTCTATCCACATATATATGATACATCTATCTCTCTATCTAACTATAACACTACTATATATATATAAACAACATATCGATCCATAATAACAATAATAATATAATAGTTTATTTGTAATTTATTTATTTATTTATTTAAAACAATTATATTCCCCCCTTCTCACTCCAAAGGAGACTCAGGATGGGGCACAACATATATACACAATGTAATATACAATAATTTATAAATATATATTGTATATATATGTGTGTGTGTGTATATATATATATATGTGTATATATACACATATACAGTAGAGTCTCACTTATCCAAGCCTCTGGATTATCCAAGCCATTTTTGTAGTCAATGTTTTCAATATATTGTATAAATTTGGAAATTTCTCCTCATTCTAGTCTCCAGGGCAGCAGAAAACAAGCTTGTTCCCTCCTCCCTATGACTTCCTTCCCCTCACACCTTGATCCATGGCCCTCATCATGCCTCCTCTCAGCCTTCTCTTTTGCAGGCTAAACATGCCTAACTCTTCAAGCCGCTCCTCATAGGGCTTGTTCTCTAGACCTTTGATCCTTTGAGTCACCCTTCTCTGGACACATTCCAGCTTGTCCACCTCTCCCTTCAATTGTGATGCCCAGAACTGGACACAGTGTGATTCCAGGTGTGGTCTGACCAAGGGGAGCATGATTTCCTTGGATCTAGGCACTAGACTCCTTTTTATGCAGGCTAAAATCCCATTGGCTTTTTTGGCTCCCGTATCCCTATGGTGTCCCTATGGAAGTTGGAATGCGTTTCCCAGCAACCCTTGACAGCAGGATGAGGGGAGCTGCAATCTGTTTGGGTATATTCTTCCACATCTCTGCCATAATAATAATAATAATAATAATAATAATAATAATAATAATAGTATAATATAATAATAAAATCAGAAACTCCTCAAAGCACAGCAGACAAAAAACCAGTACCAGAAAACTGCACTACAAACTAGAGCTGACAGCTGGCACAACAAAACATTGCATGGAAAGTTCCTTGACAAAATTGAAGGAAAAGCTGATAAGGAGAAGACCTGGCTCTGGCTCACGAATGGGACCCTGAAGAAGGCGACAGAAGGCCTGATCCTTGCAGCCCAGGAGCAAGCCATCAGAACAAAGGCAATTAATAATAATAATAATAATAATAATAATAATAATAATAGACCTGGCTCTGGCTCACAAATGGGACCCTGAAGAAGGAGACTGAAGGCCTGATCCTTGCAGCCCAGGAGCAAGCCATCAGGGCAAAGGCAATTCAGGCCAAGATCGAAAAATCAGCTGATGACCCAAAATGCAGACTCTGCAAGGAAACCAACGAAACCATTGATCACATCCTCAGCTGCTGTAAGAAAATTGCACAGACAGACTACAAACAGAGGCACAACTCTGTGTCCCAAATGATTCATTGGAACTTATGCCTCAAGCACCACCTCCCAGCAGTAAAGAACTGGTGGGATCACAAACCTGCAAAAGTATTGGAAAATGAGCACACAAAGATACTGTGGGACTTCCAAATCCAGACTGACAAAGTTCTGGAACACAACACACCAGACATCACAGTTGTGGAAAAGAACAAGGTTTGGATCATTGATGTTGCCATCCCAGGTGACAGTCGCATTGATGAAAAACAACAGGAAAAACTCAGCCGCTATCAGGACCTCAAGATTGAACTTCAAAGACTCTGGCAGAAACCAGTGCAGGTGGTCCCGGTGGTGATGGGCACACTGGATGCCGTGCCAAAAGATCTCAGCCGGCATTTCGAAACAATAGACATTGACAAAATGACGATCTGCCAACTGCAAAAGGCCACCCTACTGGGATCTGCACGCATCATCCGAAAATACATCACACAGTCCTAGATACTTGGGAAGTGTTTGACTTGTGATTTTGTGATATGAAATCCAGCATATCTATCTTGTTTGCTGTGTCATCATAAAATAATAAAGGCCACCCGACTGGGATCTGCGCGCATCATCCGAAAATACATCACACAGTCCTAAACGCTGCGGAAGTGTTTAACTTGTGATTTTGTGATACGAAATCCAGCATATCTATCTTGTTTGCTGTGTTGTTGTGTCAATAATAATAATAATAATAATAATAATAATAATAATAATACTTTATTTTTCTATCCTGCCACCATCTCCGCGAAGGGACTCGGGGCGGCTAACATGGGGCCAAGCCCAGAACAAAAACAAAATATAACAGTTACAAACAAGTATCTAAGGCTAAAAACAATGATACAGCAGTCAAATAAAATCAATTAAAACATAACCCATAATAACCAAGAATAAATGTAATGATACAAACATCAACCACTATAGATAAAAAGGGGTTGGGCATATAAAATACACAATTTCAAGGCATTATTAGTAAAGTGCATGGACAAGTGTCAGAGAGACACTTAAGGAAAGACTTGGCCTATTATATCAAGTCCAAAACCCAAAGGACTTATTCAGGCCTTAAATAAAATGGGTTCTGGTGTTATGAGTATGATCGAATTAATTCTATTTGGATTCTAGGTTTCCTCCCTGAGTTCAAAAGCCCTGCAGCTTTTCCCAAACTCAGATGGTCTTCCACCTTTTCCATCCCCTCCCTTTGCCTTTTATCTTTTTCCAACCTCCTTTGATTTGCTTTTATAGAAAACTTTGGGGCCGGCAAGAGCATTGCACCTGGCTGAGCGAGGACGTGGAGCGTGCCAAGGGGCCTGAGATGTCTTTCTTCTCCGTCTGCTGCAGTGCGCTGCAATGCACTTGCAGCAGATCCGAAGATGGGATGGGGAAACTGCAGCACGCAAAGCGGGAAGAGTTGCAGAGGGAACACATTAAAACACCTCACCTGCCTCCCGGCTGACGGACAACTTGCTCAGCAAGAAATGCACTAGAAATGACAGTGTTGGTGCCCTTCGTTGCCTCTTTCTCCCCACAAGTAGGGCTTCTGTCAATGCCGCTTCACCGCTGGAGCTGCAAATCAAAAATACGCACTGCAAATAATTAAATTTGAAGCTGCTGCATTCACTACACAGTGAGTCTGTTTAGACAAAAATACGCTATGAGACATTCCTGGACATACGGTGGAAATATGAAACTGAGGATAACCGTGAACTCTATTTGAATGAATTATTTCTTAAAGAAGCATATCATGGGAGACCTAGAAAATGCCCAACGAGTTGCTTAACACCCATTGATCCAGGCAAGGAATCTTTTCAGGAAATGGATCATTCTTGTGCCACTTTGATGATGAAGTTCATTTGGATTTTAGTCTGAACTGTAAAGGTGAACTCTACATTTGTCTCTTTGGCTGTGACTCCTTCAGCACCCTGGAGAGCATTTTTAGAGACAGCAAAGGGGTTTAGTTTGAGCATTGGGTTCAAATCCTTGCTTGCCATGGAAACCCAGTGGTTGACCTTAGGCAAGTCACACTCCCTCAGCCTCAGAGGAAGGCAACAACAAGCACCTTCTGAATAAATCTTGCCAGGAAAACCCTGTGATAGGCGGCCTTCAGGTCAGAAATGATCTGAAGGCACATCATAACAACAACAACAACAACAACAACAACAATAATACATCACACAGTCCTAGACACTTGGGAAGTGTTCGACTTGTAATTTTGTGATATGAAATCCAGCATGTCTATCTTGTTTGCTGTGTCATACAATAAAATAATAATAATCGCAGGTGACAGTTGCATTGACGAAAAACAACAGGAAAAACTCAGCCACTATCAGGACCTCAAGATTGAACTTCAAAGACTATGGCAGAAACCAGTGCAGGTGGTCCCAGTGGTGATCGGTGCATTGGGTACCATGCCAAAAGATCTCAGCCGGCATTTGGAAACAATAGACATTGACAAAATCACGATCTGCCAACTGCAAAAGGCCACCCTACTGGGATCTGCGCGCATCATCCGAAAATACATCACACAGTCCTAGACACTTGGGAAGGGTTCGACTTGTGGTTTTGTGACAAGAAATCCAGCATATCTATCTTGTTTGCTGTGTCATAATAAAATAATATCAATAATAACAGTGTACCTGTATGTGGGGGTCCCATCACTTATCATTCTTGTAGTATGGAAACAGGAATGGTAAATTATAAACCATTCCTCTTCCTGTTACTTACTTACTACTTAACTTACTAAACATATCCCTGTTTGACATCTGATTCCACCTTAAATGGGTCACTTTGGGAGCCATTGCAGTCCAAGACTGTTGCCATCGTGGAGGAGTCACAGGATCTTCCGTGTTTTTAGCCTTCCCGTTTTTCATCATTTTATGCTGTATGCCGACTTTTATGACTGTTTACTGATGTTGATGTTTTATTGATGCGACATTCGTTTTATTCTCAATATTTGTTTTATTGTTTTATTGCTGCTGTTGTATTGTTGTCGGGCATGGCCCCATGTAAGCCGCTCCGAGTCCCTCCGGGGAGATGGGGCGGGGTACAAAAATAAAGTTATTATTTTATTATGACACAGCAAACAAGATAGACATGCTGGATTTCATATCACAAAATCACAAGTCGAACACTTCCCAAGTGTCTAGGACTGTGTGATGTATTTTCAGATGATGCGCGCAGATCCCAGCAGGGTGGCCTTTTGCAGCTGGCAGATCATAATTTTGTCAATGTCTATTGTTTCCAAATGCCGGCTGAGATCTTTTGGCATGGCACCTAATGTGCCCATCACCACTGGGACCACCTGCACTGGTTTCTGCCATAGTCTTTGAAGTTCAATCTTGAGGTCCTGATAGCGGCTGAGTTTTTCCTGTTGTTTTTCGTCAATACGACTGTCACCTGGGATGGCAACATCAATGATCCAAACCTTTTTCTTTTCCACAACTGTGATGTCTGGTGTGTTGTGTTCCAGAACTTTGTCAGTCTGGATTCAGAAGTCCCACAGTATCTTTGCGTGTTCATTTTCCACGACCTTTGCTGGTTTGTGATCCCACCAGTTCTTTGCTGCTGGGAGGTGGTACTTGAGGCATAAGTTCCAATGGATCATTTGGGCCACACAGTTGTGCCTCTGTTTGTAGTCTGTCTGTGCAATTTTCTTACAGCAGCTGAGGATATGATCCATGGTTTCGTCAGCTTCCTTGCACAGTCTGCATTTTGGGTCATCAGCTGATTTTTCGATCTTGGCCTGAATTGCCTTTGTCCTGATGTCTTGCTCCTGGGCTGCAAGGATCAGGCCTTCTGTCTCCTTCTTCAGGGTCCCATTTGTGAGCCAGAGCCAGGTCTTCTCCTTATCAGCTTTTCCTTCAATTTTGTCAAGGAATTATTATTATTATTATTATTATTATTATTATTATTATTAAATTTGTCAGGGCATCTAATTTTTTGGAGGATGGTCCAATGAGAACTGTAGTTCGCTGTGTCAAATGCCTTTGCAAGGTATTTGCAGGGATAATAGGTGATGAGAACCTAACATACAATTATGTTGGTATTTACTTGACCAAAAGTAATGGATTCCAAAGATAAGAGAGTCCAACTATGGGCGAGGAAGAACTTTTTACTTAATCATCATCATCATCATCATAATTTAATTACTTATTTATCGCCCTCCATCCACGATGCTCTAGGCGATTTACAAGATAATAATAAAGGCTTTCCTTCAGTGGAGGGTTTAAAACCGAGATCAGAGCTCACCTTCCAAGTGCTTTTGCAATGGATTCTTCATAGCTGAGGGTTGGAATAGATGCCATTATCCTATGAGTTTAATTTTTCTCAACATGTGCATGCTCACTCAGAAGCAGAGTCTCTGCCTCAATGACCTTACAATCTAAACTGCACCATTGCTCTCAAACTGTGATGGATGGATAGAGGTTTGTGTGTCTGGTTGAAGGAGGAATGATCTGGCTTTCTCTTTCCAAAAATAAAGAGGCTGCCTATGTCTGGGTCATTCGATGCCTTTGATGGGAAGACTGCTTTCTTGCAAAGTACGAGATTAAATATATTAAATGTCCTTTTCTCCACCCACCCATCTCGCTCCCCCCCCCTTCCTTTCTCTTTCTCCTTTTAAACAGCTCCTGAAACCTCCTCCGGTCTCCTATCGGTGAAAGGAACTCAGTCCAGGTCCAGCCTCCTGACCAAAGCTCAAAGCCAGGGTAACTTTTGAAAAAGCATCATTCCAGGAGAGAGCCATGAACTGCATCACCAAAGCAGGTAACTTCCAATATGTCTTTGTGGGTGTGTGTAGAGTGAGCAAGTTTCAGCTAACTTGGATGCAATGAATTAGAATTATTTAGAAAAGTGTATCCTCTCCTCCTTAGAAATGAATCTTCCTAACTGACATATCTATCTATTTTCCCCATCTCCAACTTTAACCTGTCTAAATGTCTAGCTTATCTGACCGGTGCTTTCCCTTTGCTCTGTCTGCTTCTATCATGGGGAAAATGGGGAAAGACATTAAAGCTCGCAAGTGTGTGTGTGTCCGTACATATATATATAGATGCTTGGGGTTTTGCATGTGAAATTAGGAGGCTGCATTGCATGCCTACCTCCCTCTCTTTTTTTTTTTCTTCCTCTGATGCAGTCTTGCTGCAGAACTCTGGGGGAAGGAGGACATATAGAGCTGCAGAGAGTTTTTTTTCTCCCTCCTCTTTGCTGCAGAAGGAGTGTGCATTGGAGGGCATTCCCTTGCAGCAAAAGATGAAAAAAAAGGAGAGGGAGGGAAAGGAGGGAATCTCTGCCTTGCATCTTTCTGCTTCCTTCCTGCATTGCAAAGAAACCAGAGGCTGGATTGACATGCAAAAGAGCAACTCAGCACTGCAGATTTGGGAGAACTGCTGGAGCATGAATTCTTCCATGTGAAATAGGAACACACGCCAGGAGTTGCTTATTATAGAAGTTTCCTTTATTTGAGGCCCAAAAGGTTGGTTCCTCATAGGACTTGTGGGTGCCCTTATTATAACAGATGCTTCTTATTTGGGGTTTACAATAATGGTTCCTTATTGAATTGGGAGGTGCCCTTATTATAAGAGGCAACACTTATTTGATAGCTGGAAGATTGGTCCCTGGTGGCAATGGCAACTGCCCCTTATTATAAAGGTAAACGTTAAGTCCAGTCGGGACCGACTCTAGGGATTGGTGCTCATCTCCATTTCTAAGCCAAAGAGCCGGCATTGTCCATAGACACCTCCAAGGTCATGTGGCCAGCATGACCACATGGAACGCTGTTACTTTCCCGTAGAATCAGTACCTATTGATCTATTCACATTTGCATGTTTTTGAACTGCTAGGTCCGAAAATAGGAGCTGGGGCTAACAGCGGGTGCTCATTCCGCTCCCAGGATTTGAACCTGGCACCTTTTGGCCCGCAAGTTCAGCAGCTCAGCGCTTTAACACACTGTGCCATCAGGGCCCCCATTATTATAAAAATATTATTATTATTATTATTATTATTATTATTATTATTATTATTATTATTATATTGTATGACACAGCAAACAAGATAGATATGCAGGATTTTGTATCACAAAATCACAAGTCAAACACTTTCCCAGTGTCTAGGACTTAATAATAATAATAATAATAATAATAATAATAATAATAATAATAATAATAAAAGGTGCCCCTTATTCGAGGGCCAGAAGATAGGTCCCTTATAGGCATAGGAAAGTGCTTTTTATTATAAAGCAGTGGTTTTGTTTATTCGTTCAGTCGCTTCCGACTCTTCGTGACCTCATGGACCAGCCCATGCCAGAGCTTCCTGTCGGCTGTCGCCACCCCCAGTTGTACCCAACTTTTTTTTTGACCAGGGACCACTTGAGCAGGCACCGCATTGACCAGGGACCACTCTCCAACATTAGTACTAAAAGGGTTACGAATCAGTTTTTGGTCACCTTTAGATTCAGTTTGGTTATTTGGAATGCTGATTCAGAAAATTGCATTGGATAGACCACATCAGTTCTAGTTTCTGATACATAATCTATACCATCCAGTAGTCGCCATCTGTTCGTCCACATAAAACTATATTTAATAATCTAGAGCTGATGTTGTCTATTCAATGCAATATTCTGAATCAGCACCCCAAGTGATCCCAGGAACAGGCCTAAAAACGAAGACACCAAAGCGCCACCCGCTTCCAGGCGCTACATGGAACGGTTTCGCTCGGTGAGGAGGAGAAGCAGCAGTCAGGAGGCTTATTGTCTCACCTTTGAGTAGTCAGCTTCTCCCCTCCTGACATCTCCATTGCCACAGAAAATCATATTTGATAATCTAGAGCTGATGTGGTCTATTCAATGCAATATTTTGAATCAGCACCCAAGTAATCCCAGGAACAGGCCTAAAAACGAAGACACCAAAGCGCCACCCACTTCCAGGTGCTACATGGAACGGTTTCGCTCGGTGAGGAGGAGAAGCAGCAGTCAGGAGGCTTATTGTCTCACCTTTGAGTAGTCAACCTCTCCCCTCCTGACATCTCTATTGTCTCAACACTATAAGAGGGTTCATGGCACCACATGGAACGGTTTCGCTCGGGGAGGAGGAGAAGCAGCAATCAGGAGGCTTATTGTCTCACCTTTGAGTAGTCAGCCTCTCCCCTCCTGACATCTCCATTGTCTCAACACTATAAGAGGGTTCATGAGACCAGTTGCTCTTGTTGCAACGGTGTAGTAACGGTGAGGCCGCGGACCGTATTTTAGTTCTTGGGGACCACTGTTATAAATGGTGCCCCTGATTTTAGGGCCACAAGATCAGTCCCTTATTAGGGTTGTCAGATGCCCCTTATTATAAAAGGTGTCTCTTATTTGAGGGCCAGAAAATAGGCCTCTTATAGGATTGGCAGATGTCCCTTATTATAGTGGCGCCCCTTCTTTGAGTGTATATAGAGGTGTCTTAAGGCATGCAGTGAAATCCGTTTACAATTTGTTTCAATGCATATTATTATCTACTTCACATGCAGAGTCAAGGCGAGAATGTGGTGTCCTCATCTGACTTGGCTTTGTGACCTTGCTGTACAGTTTTTATGGGATGCTGAGATTCCTGATTGGCTGGAGAAGGGGCATAGGATGCTGAATAGGCAGCAAGTGGGAGCTAAATAGCGAAAAGCCTGCAGGGTCCTTTTCCAGTCCTTGTCCTCACCAAAAGTGTTTTAACGCCTACAAAATTGGCTCACAGTGTGTCAGTCTCACTAATGTGGAAGACCGACTGTATTATATGTGATCCCACACTCAAATAGAAAGGATGTACTGGGTTGCTGTGAGGACCAGGAAAGAGACAATGGGATTGGCAATTGGGTCTGAGTTCAAAACTGGTTAAACAAAGACAATTCCGTGTGTTGTCGAAGGCTTTCATGGCTGGGCTTTCATATTTTCCGGGCTGTATGGCCATGTTCCAGAAGCATTCCCTCCTGACGTTTCACCCACATTGATGGCAGGCATCCTCAGAAATTATAACGATAATAATAATAATAAATAAATAAAACATGTAGAAGTAGATAAAAAGGTGTAGTAGGGAGATGTGTAGTAAAGTTGTAATGGAAAAGTCTAAAACTGATAAGAAATATGCATAAAGATGTTTTGATTCTGATTTTTCTTTATTGTTGGATTGCATACAGTGTGATATGTCTGGGATACTGTAAAATGAGGAAAGAATGTATACTTATACATTTTGAATTATAAATTAATAATAATAATATTGAAAATAAAGCATGTATAGGTAGATGAAGGGTGTGTAGTGGAGAGATGTATAGTGAAGTTGTAATGGAAAAGTTAAAAGACTGATGGGAAATATGCTTGGGGATGTTTTTGATTTTGTTGTTGTTGTTGTTGGATTGTATGCAACGTGATGTGTTTGAGATATTGTAGAATGAGGAAAATGTGAGCTTGTACATTTGGATTGATAAATTAATAAATATATATATATTAAAATCACAAAAAAAGAAATTGTGAGATCTGTTGAAAACTATTGTTTATTGTTACTATATCTGTGGAATAATGTCCAGGGTGAGAGAAAGAACTCTTATCTGTTGAAGGCAAGTGTGAATGTCGCAATTGGCCAGCTTGATTATCATTGAATGGCCTTGCAGCTTCAAAGCCTGGCTTTGAAAGATACAAAAGATGAAATTTATTTGTTTATTTACAGTATTTACAGTATTTATATGCACTTTAACTATTGATGGCTAATGATGCACTTTGGCTATTGCAATATACCAATCAATCCATCATTTCCAACCATGGAGTTGGGTGGGACCCCAAAGGGCATCTAGACTAGCTGTCCCCAAGCAGGAATATACAACTAAAGCACTCTGGAAAGACGCCCATTTAAAGATTAAGAGTCCACTGTCAAACGGTTCTGATGGTTCTGATAATCCACTGTGCTGGTGGTGATAAGTCCGCCCTGGGTTTTACTTTGAACTTGAGGAGAGCTATCCAAGGTGCTGTGCACATTCCAAGGCCAAGGCTCAGGACTTGGATAACTTTCAAATTCGGACCTAGAGGGTGGGTTCCCCAATTCGCTTTGCTCTTCAACCTCCGACTGAAGCCTCACAGAAGATAGGAAGGGAATTGTCTTTGGTTGTATGGTTTGTATATATTCCTCACAACCTCTGAGGATGCCTGCCATAGATGTGGGCGAAACGTCAGGAGATAATACTTCTGGAACATGGACATATATTCCTCACAACCTCTGAGGATGCCTGCCATAGATGTGGGCGAAACGTCAGGAGATAATGCTTCTGGAACATGGACATATATTCCTCACAACCTCTGAGGATGCCTGCCATAGATGTGGGTGAAACATCAGGAGAGAATGCTTCTGGAACATGGACATATATTCCTCACAACCTCTGAGGATGCCTGCCATAGATGTGGGTGAAACATCAGGAGAGAATGCTTCTGGAACATGGACATATATTCCTCACAACCTCTGAAGATGCCTGCCATAGATGTGGGTGAAACGTCAGGAGAGAATACTTCTGGAACATGGACATATATTCCTCACAACCTCTGAGGATGCCTGCCATAGATGTGGGCGAAACGTCAGGAGAGAATGCTTCTAGAACATGGCCATACAGCCCGCAAAACATGAAAGTCCGGCCATGAAAGCCTTCCACAACACATGGAATTGTCTTTGTTTAACCAGTTTTGAACTCAGACCCAATTGCCAATCCCATTGGCTCTTTCCTGGTCCCCAGGCAGCAACATATCTTGAGCCACCCCGGCTCCAAAGGCAAAGGAAGCGCATGTTGTTTTAATTTGCCAATCCAGAGAAAAACAACAGTGAAGTCAGGGCCAGCTCATCTCCGGGTGGCTTCCTTTTCCTAACCGCAGCCCCTTCCTTCCGTCTCTCCTCTGCCCTGAATAACCTCTGAGTAACCGGGGAGCGCTCTCTCGAACTCGGATCCTGGCAGCACGCTCCCAGTGACTAATGGCAAAGTGTGTTTGGAAATCCTTTCATACTCAGATCTCTCTCTCCCACTCTCAATAAGGTCATCACACAATCCATTTGCAGGTCTCTGTCCCATCTTGCAGGAGCAGTGCACAAAATGCCATTTAATCCAAGTGCCTGCATTGCATTACTTGGCAAAGATAAGAACCTCTGTGTTCATTAATGTCCAAGGAAGAAGTTATTACATTGCAGTCAAAGGAGTGGGACTGGCCACCAATTAGCATTGACTAGCCTTGCAGCTTCAAAGCCTGGCTGCTTCATGCCACATTGTTGTCTGATGCCATGATTTCCAAGCAGTAAAAATTTGGATTTTTTTCATCATAGCAATAACATTTTCCTACACCTATTTTTAAAATAACTGTTCTTTGTATTTTATAATTACCAGACGAATAAAACTCACATGGTGCTGTCGTATTATTACAGTTTCCTTCTACTAGTGGAATTATTTTTTGTTTTTCCTGCGTTGGCTCCCAGTAGTATTTCTAATGTCCTGAGAACTTAACGATAAATACAATTACAGAAGAGTCTCACTTATCCAACATTCGCTTATCCAACGTTCTGGATTATCCAACGCATTTTTGTAGTCAATGTTTTCAATACATCGTGATATTTTGGTGCTAGATTCATAAATACAGTAATTACTACATAGCATTACTGCCTATTGAACTACTTTTTTCTGTCAAATTTGTTGTCTAACATGATGTTTTGGTGCTTAATTTGTAAAATCATAACCTAATTTGAAGTTTCATAGGCGTTTCCTTAATCCCTCCTCATTATCCAAGATACTCGCTTATCCAAGCTTCTGCCAGCCCGTTTAGCTTGGATAAGTGAGACTCTACAGTAGTTAAAAAATTCTAAAATCAGGACAGTAAATTAAAAAAAAAAAAACAATACTGAGGAAACAGGAATTCCAGACAGGAAGCAGTCAGGGCCAGCTAACACCTTCCCACAAAGGATTCCCCCAGGCAGACAGACTTTGACGCTGCAAGGCCAATCAATGCTAATCAAGGTGGCTGATGGCAACATTCACAGACATGCGTTATTTCTCCCACCCTGGACATTATTTCACAGATATATAAACCTCAATTACAGTAGAGTCTCGCTTATCCAACATAAATGGGCCAGCAGAATGTTGGATAAGCGAATATGTTGGTTAATAAGGAGGCATTAAGGAAAAGCCTATTAAACATCAAAATAGGTTATAATTTTACATGATGTTTTTGTGCTTAATTTGTAAAATAACCTAATTTGAAATTTAATAGGCTTTTCCTTAATTCCTCCTTATTATCCAAGATATTCGCTTATCCAAGCTTCTGCTGGTCTGTTTAGCTTGGATAAGTGAGACTCTACTGTACTTTAATTGCCATGGCTCAATGCTATACAGTGATCAAAGTTGTACTTTAACAAGAACTTTAGCTTTCTCTTCCCCAAATCCAAGGATTTGAAGGAAAATGCCACACTGGGTTGCTGTGAGTTTTCCAGGCTGTCTGGCCGTGTCCCAGAAGCATTCTCTCCTGACGTTTCACCCATATCTATGGCAGGCATCCTCAGAGGTTGTGAGGTCTGTTAGAAACTAGGCAAGTGGAATTTATATACAGTAGAGTCTCACTTATCCAAGCTAAACGGGCCAGCAGAACGTTGGATAAGTGAATATGTTGGATAATGAGGGATTGAGGAAAAGCCTATTAAACATCAAATTAGGTTATGATTTGACAAATTAAGCACCAAAACAACAAATTTGACGAAAAAGGTAGTTCAATACGCAGTAATGTTATGTTGTAATTACTGTATTGGTGAATTTAGCACCAAAATATCACGATATATTGAAAACATACATTGGATAAACCAGAACCTTAGATAAGTGAGACTTGGATAAGTGAAACTCTACTGTATCTGTGGAATGATGTCCAGGGTGGAAGAAAGAACACTTCTCTGTTTGAGGCTAGTGTGAATGAATGTTCCAATTAGCCACCAATTAGCATTGACTAGCCTTGCAGCTTCAAAGCCTGGCTGCTTCATGCCACATTGTGGTCTGATGCCATGATTTCCAAGCAGTAAAAATTTGGATTTTTTCATAATAGCAATAACATTTTCCTACACCTATTTTTAAAATAACTGTTCTTTGTATTTTACAATTTCCAGACTAATAAAACTCACATGGTGCTGTCTTATTACAGTTTCCTTCTACTAGTGGAATTATTATTTGTTTTCCCCGGGTTGGCTCCCAGTAGTATTTCTAATGTCCTGAGAACTTAACGATAAATACAATTAACACAATGTTTTCAGTCATTTTTGGTGAATTTGTACAAAAGCCCACATTTCTTCATGTTTGGGAGGGGAAGGACTTGAATGTACTGCAATTGCAGGTCATATTTGTTTGTAGAAAATGCCACATAATTATCTCATGCTATATTTATCAGCTAGTAATCTATACACATAATAAAAATGAAAATATGTATGTGTGTATGTGCCTGGGGTGTCCATTTCCACAAACAGCTACTCAGAAGACGATCTGAAGAGAAACCAGAGTATTCTGGGGATGCTTTTAACTAATAGTGGTTTTTTTATATCCAATGTGTTCCCTGCTCGGGTTTTAATAATGCTGAACTTACTTGGTTTTATCTTGTTTTTAATTATGTTGGTGCTAATCCATGAAATATGTAGTATTTGAAGGGCATATCCTGACATTGATATTTGCAGCATTTTAATGTTTTAATGATTTATATAGGGTTTTAATGTCATGTTTTATATTGTATTTGATGGTCTGGCTTTTGTGTATTTGTTTGTCTTGCATGCGAAAGACCTATGGTCTAAGCCAGGGGTCCTCAAACTTTTTAATCTGAGGGCCGGTCCACAATCCTTCAGACTGTTGAGGGACCGGATTATCATTTGAAAATAAAATTCAACAAATTCCAATGCACACTGCACATGTCTTATTTGTAGTGCAAAAACAACAACAAGAAGAAGAACAATGAAAGAACAATACATTATTTAAAAATAAAAACAATTTTAACCAACATACATTTATCAGGATTTCAATGGGAAGTGTGCTCCTGCTTCTGGCCAATGAGATAGTCAAGTTAATTAGGCTTGTTGTTGTTGTTGTTGTTGTTGTTGTTGTTGTTGTTGTTGTTGTGTTCCTTCAAGTCATTTCAGACTTTGGGCGAGCCTAAGTCTAAAATTTATTTATTTATTATTCATTTATTTACTGCATTTATTTACTACATTTGTATCACACCCTTCTCACCCCAAAGGGGACTCAGAGTGGTTTACAAATTATATGTACATACAATATATTATATTATTAGCATAGCACAATATTAGCATTATATATTACTATAATGAACTATACCACTATACTGTAATATTATTAGTAATATTATATGTAATATAGAATATATAATTAATTATTATTATATGGTATTATTATTAGTGTTATATTGTATTACATTATAATATTATTATCAATATTATATGTATATACAATATATTATATTATAAAACTGAGGGTGGGGGCCAGGTAAATGAACTCGGAGGGCCGCATCTGGCCCCTGGGCCTTAGTTTGGGGACCCCTGGTCTAAGCATTAAATAAATTTGGAATTTGGAATTTGAATTTGGGAGTTGTAGTTTGCTCTACAGCCAGAGAGCACACTGAACCCCACCGATGAAGCATCCGGAGAAAACCGGCCCAACATAACAAATTTTAAGGACTGATGGAGTTTCTCAGCGTGAACCTGGCATGATATCAGTTATAGTTCATCCACAACCTTATGCATTTTGTACAATTAAAAATGACTTTTTCATGTAGTGGGAGTTATAGTTTACCCTACAGCCAGAGAGCACACTGAATCCCACCAATTATGTATCCAAAGCAAACTTCACAAACTTTAAGTGGTGAGGGAATTTCTCGGCGTTAATCTGGCATGTGAGTTGTAGTTCACCTACAAACGTATGCATTTTGTACAATTAAAAAATTGACTTTTTTAAATAACCCGGGCAACACCAGTATGGATAATTGTTGCCTTTCCGACTTATGGCAGCCCCATTACGCCTATTTCTTCAAAAAGAAGTTTGCTTTTGACTTCCTTAGAGGCTGAGAGAGTGTGAGTTGTCCAAGGTCAAGTGGTGTGTTTAATGAGTGATCCATGGTACAGTAGAGTCTCACTTATCCAACATAAACGGGCCGGCAGAATGTTGGATAAGCGAATATGTTGGATAATAAGGAGGGATTAAGGAAAAGCCTATTAAACATCAAATTAGGTTATGATTTGACAAATTAAGCACCAAAACATCAGGTTATACAACAAATTTGGCAGAAAAAGTAGTTCAATACAAAGTAATGCTATGTAGTAATGACTGTATTTACGAATTTAGCACCAAAATATCATGATTTATTGAAAACATTGACTATAAAAATGCGTTGGATAATCCAGAACGTTGGATAAGCGAGTGTTGGATAAGTGAGACTCTACTGTAGTTAAAGCGGTGCCAAGCTCCATTCATTCTACAGCGAAGATATACCCTGAATCAGTTTTTAAATCATCATCATCATCATCATTTAATTATTAATCGCCCTCCATCCAAGATGCTCTAGGCAATTTACAAGATAAAATTGTAAAGGATAAAAATACATAAATTATCATTGTCCACCCTGG
This sequence comes from Anolis carolinensis, assembly GCF_035594765.1. Classification (NCBI taxonomy): domain Eukaryota; kingdom Metazoa; phylum Chordata; class Lepidosauria; order Squamata; family Anolidae; genus Anolis; species Anolis carolinensis. The sequence goes on from NW_026943826.1 coordinate 6,379,140, forward strand.
ATGTTGTACCACAGATATATAAACCCCACTTGCCTAGTTTCCAACAGACCTCACAATCTCTGAGGGTGCCCCCCATAGATGTGGGTGAAACATCAGGAGAGAATGCTTCTGGAACATGGCCATACAGCCCGGAAAACTCACAGCAACCCAGTGATTCTGGACATGAAAACCTTCGACAACACATCGAAAATTTATATAAATCCTGTCAATTCAGGGATGTGGCTTGAACTCTGTTTAGGAGGGGGGAAAAACCTTTATCCGTGAAAGGCTTTTTTGAAGACTCTGAAATGTAATTATATTATCCCTTTTTATATATTTCAAAACTTAAAAGACTTTGGATCTTGCTTTACATCTCATTAAGCTTTTCAAGATGGCAGGCAGTGAGTATTAATCAAACAAATACAATTAAAAAATGACATTTTCCAAGAAAAGAATTAGCAGGATGGGAATGAAAAAGTGTGACAAGCAGAGAAGTAATTAAACATGGGATAAAACAGCAATAAGACAGGCTGTATAAATGTTCTGAGCAGAATTAATAAAGGGTTGTTCGTTAAAACAAACAAAAAATCCTCAACAGTCATAAACCATTTAGAGTGCATCTTCATGGTAGAATTAATGCAGTTTGACACCACTGTAATGCGATGGAATCATGGAAAATATAGTTTGGTGAGAAACCAGGCCTCTTAGAAAGCTTGTACAATGACAAATGCCAGGATTCTTCAACATTGAACCCATTTTGTTGCTGGTTGCTTGAGTTCGGGTTCACTGAGCATCTACAACAACAACAACAACAACAACAACAACAACAACAACAACAACAACAACAACAATAATAATAATAATGCAATACCAAGCAACAGCAGGATTGATGAGAAGCAACTGGAAATGCTTACACGATATGAGGATTTGAAGATCGAACTGCAAAGACTCTAGTACAAGCCAGTCAAGGAGGTCCCAGTGGTGATCGGCACACTGGGTGTTGTGCCTAAAGACCTTGGCCTGCACTTGAAAACAAATGGTGGTGACAAAATTACTGTATATACTCGAGTATAAGCCTAGTTTTTAGCCCTTTTTTAGGATTGAACTCAGGTGAGGGTCCTGGTGGGCTTTTATTCAGGTCGGCTTATACTCAAGTATATATGGTATATTTATTATTTTTCTCTATTATTATTGGTATTGTTACATTTATTATTTTACTCTATCAATTATTATTAATACATTTATTATTTTACTCTATTTATTATTACAGTAGAGTCTCACTTATCCAACATAAACGGGCCAGCAGAATGTTGGATAAGCAAATATGTTGGATAATAAGGAGAGATTAAGAAAAAGCCTATTAAACATCAGAATAGGCTATGATTTTACAAATTAAGCACCAAAACTTCATGTTATACAACAAATTTGACAGAAAAAGTAGTTCATTACACATTAATGCTATGTAGTAATTACTGTATTTATGAATTTAGCACCAAAATATCACAATGTATTGAAAACATTGACTACAAAAATGTGTTGGATAATCCAGAACATTGGATAAGCGAGGCTTGGATAAGTGAGACTCTACTATATATATGATATATTTATTATTTTTCTCTATTAATTATTATTATTACATTTATTATTTTACTCTATTATTGTTGTTACTTTTACATTTATTTTACTCTATTTTTATTATTATTAATACATTTATTATTTTACTCTATTTATTATTACTTGTATTATTTTACTGCATTTATTATTATTATTACATTTATTATTTCACTCTATTATCATTAAAAGGATACCTAAGCACATTTACATTGAAGAAGATGAAAATAATGATTTAATCAGAGTTGAACAGTCATATCTTAAATTACATACAAAAACATTTAAACTACTGATGCTCAATCAGTACAGTAGAGTCTCACTTATCCAACATAAACAGGCCGGCAGAACGTTGGATAAGCAAATATGTTGGATAATAAGGAGAGATTAAGGAGAAGCCTATTAAACATCAAATTAGGTTATGATTTTACAAATTAAGCACCAAAACATCATGTTATACAATAAATTTGACAGAAAAAGTAGTTCAATACGCAGTAATGCTCCATAGTAATTACAGTATTTACAAATTTTGCACCAAAATATCACGATGTATCATTGACTACAAAAATGTGTTGGATAATCCAGAACGTTGGATAAGTGAGACTCTACTGTACTTGTTTTATTTTACTGCATTTATTATTATTATTACATTTATTATTTCACTCTATTATTATTAAAAGGATACCTAAGCACATTTACATTGAAGAAGATGAAAATAATGATTTAATCAGAGTTGAACAGTCATATCTTAAATTACAGTTGGTTGTGAAGATTCAAAAACATTTAAACTACTGATGCTCAATTAATGTAATTTTATTGGACTCTCGGCTTATACTGGAGTCAATGTTTTCTCAGTTTTTTGTGGTAAAATTAGGTGCCTTGGCTTATATTCGGGTCGGCTTATACGGTACCTTCTGTCAGCTGCAAAAGGCCACCCTACTCGGATCTGCACGTATTATTTGCACTTGGGAAGTGTCCGACGTGTGTCCGACAGCCAGCAGAGTGATTTTGTTTGCTGTGTTCTTGTGTATCAAATAATAATAATATCACCCCGTCCTCTTCTTTTAAACTCCTTCATTAATGTCTAGCCTAAACCCCGTACTGTTTATCCTGAGTCTCTGAATAAACCATTCATTTAGCCTTTGTGCTTCTGTGTTATTTATAGAAAGGCCGGCCAACTACATCTGTTTGTCGGACTCCCTCCTTCTCCTTCGCTCCTGCAGTCTTCGCTTCCCCAGAATGTAGTCCTGTCTTTTTGGCAAGGTTTCCTCCGTCTTATGACTGCAGTGACCTGGAAGGTAATTTTCCACCTCTTTTGCTGGTTTCTCTATTGCTCGGTCCATAGTTGATATGTGAGCATTTAATTCATAGAATCATAGAATCATAGAATCATAGAATCATAGAATAGTAGAGTTGGAAGAGACCTCATGGGCCATCTAGTCCAACCCCCCGCTAAGAAGCAGGAAATCGCATTCAAAGCACCCCCGACAGATGGCCATCCAGCCTCTGCTTAAAAGCTTCCAAAGAAGGAGCCTCCACCACGGCCCCGGGGAGAGAGTTCCACTGTCGAACAGCCCTTCTCACAGTGAGGAAGTTCTTCCTGATGTTCAGGTGGAATCTCCTTTCCTGTAGTTTGAAGCCATTGTTCCACATCCTAGTCTGCAGGGCAGCAGAAAACACGCTTGCTCCCTCTTCCCTATGACTTCCCTTCACGTATTTGTACATGGCTATCATGTCTCCTCTCAGCCTTCTCTTCTGCAGGCTAAACATGCCCAGCTCTTTAAGCCGCTCCTCATAGGGCTTGTTCTCCAGACCCTTCATCATTTTAGTCGCCCTCCTCTGGACGCTTTCCAGCTTGTCAACACCTCCCTTCAACTGCGGTGCCCAGAATTGGACACAGTATTCCAGGTGTGGTCTGACCAAGGCAGAATAGAGGGGGAGCATAACTTCCCTGGATCTAGACGCTATTCCCCTATTGATACAGGCCAGAATCCCATTGGCTTTTTTAGCTGCCGCATCACATTGTTGGCTCATGTTTAACTTGTTGTCCACGAGGACTCCAAGATCTTTTTCGCACACACTGCTCTCAAGCCAGGCCTCGTCCCCCATTCTGTATCTTTGATTTCCATTTTTTCTGCCGAAGTGAAGTCTCTTGCATTTGTCCCTGTTGAACTTCATGTTGTTAGTTTCGGCCCATCTCTCTAGTCTGTCAAGATCGTTTTGAATTCTGCTCCTGTCTTCTGGAGTGTTAGCTATCCCTCCCAGTTTGGTGTCATCTGCAAACTTGATGATCGTGCCTTCTAACCCTTCGTCTAAGTCGTTAATAAAGATGTTGAACAGAACCGGGCCCAGGACGGAGCCCTGCGGCACTCCACTTGTCACTTCTTTCCATGATGAAGACGACGCATTGGTGAGCACCCTTTGGGTTCGTTCGCTTAGCCAATTACAGATCCACCTAACCGTAGTTTTGTCTAGCCCACATTTTACTAGTTTGTTTGCCAGAAGGTTTACCAGAACCATTTACCAGACTGTATCCTGTCAATTTATGACAATCCCATGGCTTTCATAGGGGTTTTTTTTTTTACACAAGGTGGTGTTTTTTTTTAATTTTTATTTATTTTTATTTTTTTCCCCAGCCCTATTCTCATTGGCCATTGAACCCTTAGCAAATTTAGTAAGGAACAACCCAGCTATTAAAGGTTATAAGGTGGGCAAGGAAGTCATAAAGATTAATCTATACACTGACGATGTTATGATAATTTTAGGGAAGGTGGAGAAGTCACTACAATCAATAGTCAGAACAGTTAAGGATTTTGGTAGAACTTCGGGCCTCACAATTAATTTAGGGAAATCAGAGATTCTACATAAAAATCTAATATGGGAAGAACTTAAGAAGGTTCAAAACATCATGGGAATAAAACTGGGGAATAAGAAGATGAAATACCTGGGAGTAGATACACAAGGTGGTGTTGCCTGTTCCTTCTTCTGAAACAGAGCTTACCATACCTGGGATTCATTGCTGGCCTCCCATCCAAATATTAACCAGACTAAACCTGCTTAGCTTCCCAGATCAGACAGGATCTGGAGCTTTCTGTGTATTTTGGCATACATTACATATAAAGGATAATATTCTTTTTAAAATGATTGCATTTTAATGTGTTGTCGAAGGCTTTCATTGCCAGAATCATTGGATTGCTATGAGTTTTCCAGGCTGTCTGGCCATGTTCCAGAAGCATTCTCTCCTGATGTTTCGCCCACATCTATGACGGGCATCCTCAGAGGTTGTGGGGTCCATTGGAAATTTCCAAGAGGCACAGATATCTATAACAAATACCAAAAAGCAAAACAAGTAGTCAACTGTCCCGTTAAAGTTTGCCAGTGCTTTAACGGGACAATAGTTCTGGGATCTACCTCACCTTGATTGAATCTGACACTAATTGCACTTTTTTGGCCCAGTTCTTTTTTAGAGCTGACCCAGGATTTTATCATAGTATATTTACTATATCTTGACCTATGACTTGTTTTATTGTTGATTGATTGTTTTATTGTTATGATTTTATATTGTTTGTGACCTGGGCTTGGCCCCATGTAAGCCGCCCCGAGTCCCTCCAGGGAGATGGGGCGGGGTATAAAATTATTATTATTATTATTATTATTATTATTATTATTATTATTAATAACTGTTATACACAATAGTGTTATACGGTACTAAAACATATAAGACAATTAAATACTATAAATACGAGTGAAGACAAAAATTCTGACTATATGTATAATCTCTGTTAAAAAAATGCACTACTGCATATTGTACCATTATATATTCAGCAATTCATTTCTAGATTAAATTTTCTTATATGTTTTAGTACTGTATAACACTATTGTGTATAACAGTTTATCTGTTGGAAATTTGACAAGTGGGATTTACATATTTGTGGAATGTTTGTCTGTTTGAAGCAAATGTGAATGTTGCTATTGGCCAGCTTGATTAGCATTGAATAGCCCTGCAGCTTCAAAACCTGGCTGTTTCCTGCCTGGAAACCAGTATTTAAACAACTCTAAAATCAGGACAGTAAATAAAGAACAACACTCAGTAAACAGGAGAATTCCAGACAGGAAACAATCAAGGCCAGCTAACACCACCCAACAAAGGATTCCCCAGGCAGAAAGCAGCCAGGCTTTAAAGCTGCAAGGCTATTCATTGCTAATCAAGGTGACCAACTGCAATATTCACACTTGCCTGAGAACATTTAATTCAACCATTTACCAGACTATGTCCTGTCGATTTATGACAATTCCATGGCTTTCATAGGGTTTGTTTTTTTTACACAAGTTGGTGTTGCCTGTTCCTTCATCTGAATCCGTTCTTTCTCCCACCCTGGACATTATTCCATAGAGTCTCACTTATCCAACATTCACTTATCCAACGTTCTGGATTATCCAACGCAATTTTGTAGTCAATGTTTGCAATACATCGTGATATTTTGGTGCTAAATTCGTAAATACAGTAATTACTACATAGCATTACTGCTTATTGAACTACTTTTTCTGTCAAATTTGTTGTCTAACATGATGTTTTAGTGCTTCATTTGTAAAATCATAATCTAACTTGATGTTTAATAGGCTTTTCCTTAATCCCTCCTTATTATCCAACATATTCGCTTATCCAACATTCTGCCGGCCTGTTTATGTTGGATAAGTGAGACTCTACTGCATATATATATATATATATATATATATATATATATATATATACACATACATACATACATACATACATACATACATACACACACACACACACACACACACACACACACACACACTCTAGCTGTGCCCGGCCACGCGTTGCTGTGGCGAAGTATGATGGTCTGGGAAATAAAGTATTGAGGAATTGGTGGGAGTTAAGGTTAAGGGTAAAGGTTTTCCCCTGACATTAAGTCCATTATAAATGGGTTATATAGCTGTGTGAAAGGGCCTTGAGTCTACACTGTCATATAATCCAGTTCAAATCTGATAATCTGTATTTTATAGGCAGTGAGGAAGAGGCCTAAGTGAGGCCTAACTCTGCCTGTCCCCTGGGCTGAGTGGGTTGCTAGGAGACCAAGTGGGCGGAGCTTAGCCTTCTAACTGGCAGCAATTGGAAGAAAACAATTATTCCTCTCCCTCTAATTAGGACTTTATTTTTCTTTTCTTTTTGTTGTATCAACCCAGAGGCATGGATGAGGGGTTGTGCTGCCAAGTTTAGTGTTTCTGGGATGTGTAGTTTTGTTGTTTTGTCCTAGGCCGAAACTTCATTACCCTTTTATATATATATATGTATGTATGTAAACCCCACTTGCCTAGTTTCCAATAGACCTCATAACCTCTGAGGATGCCTGCCATAGATGTGAGCAAAACATCAGAAGAGAATGCTTCTGGAACTTGGCCATAAAGCCCGGAAAACTCACAGCAACCCAGATTCCATTTTACTGTACTTAAACCTCGAGCAACTCCCAATATTCCATTGCATCAAGCCACGGAAGTTATATTGGTGTCAAACTGCATTGATTTGACACTTTAGATGCTGATCCTACCTGTCTATCTAAAAAATATTTTAGTGATATTGACTGCAAAGTTCCTTTTCTGCTGCTTTCCACAGTGTTTAAACCCTGTTTTATGTTTCCGCTGCCTTTCTTATCATTTCATAACTTTGAACCGCCTTGAGTGCCGTTTTATTGAGATGTAAATTCAATATAGCAGCAATAAACAAATCAGTCTGCGAAGGAGTACCATTTCTAGCTTTATGGGTTGGTTGTATCACGTTGTATCAAACTGCATTCATTCTACACTGTAGATCAGGCATGGGCAAACTTGGGCCCTCCAGGTGTTTTGGACTCCAACTCCCACAATTCCTAACAGCCTACCGGCTGTTAGGAATTGTGGGAGTTGGAGTCCAAAACACCTGGAGGGCCCAAGTTTGCCCATGCCTGTTATAGAGTTAATACACTGGATTGCTGTGAGTTTTCCAGGTTCTGACCATGTTCCAGAAGCATTCTCTCCTGATGTAGATACACCCACTATCTCAGAGCGAAGATTTTGGAATTCCAATATGCGTAGGTTTTCTTTCTTGCGTCAGAAGCTTAAAAACAATGTACTTGAATAATGGTCTTCCTTGAGGATGAGGATTGTGGTCAGATCAGGTTATCTTGTGCCGCTTGATGCCTTATATTTTCTGACCTCCCATAGTTTGCACCTTGCCTCACTTCCTTGAGCAATCTGGCAATCGTTTCTTTTGTGTAGGCGTTACGATTTGTTTCAAATAGCCTTTTCCGTGGTGTGGCATTTAGTCATTTCTTTGGGTTAACCCAGCATGAGCGACTAACGTTTCCGAGCAGAGCTCCCGGGGGTCCAAGACTCACTGTTTTCTTCCTCCTCTTCCTTCCTAAGATTCATCTACACTAGGCATGGACAAACTTCGGCCCTCCAGGCGTTTTGGACTTCCACCATTCCTAACAGCCTAGTTTCATGGGGATCCTGGGCCCATAACCCAGACATGGGAGTTGCAGTCCAAAACACCTGGAAGCCCAAAGTTTGCCCATGCCTGATCAACACTGTAGAATTAATGCGGTTTGACATCACGTTCAGTGTCCTTGCTCAATACTATGGAATCTTGTGAATTGTAGTTTTATACGGTCTTTTGTCTTCTGTACCAAAGGGTGGTGGTGCCTCACCAAACTAGAATTCACAGGATTACTTAGCATTGACTTTTGATGTGCTTCATCAATTCAAATATTTATTTATTATTTATTTATTTCCAGCATTTCTATCCCACCCTTCTCACCCGGGGAGACTCAGGGCGGCTTACGAACAGTTGGCAACATTTAATGCCAAGAACATAAAAAAAAAAAAACACAGTACATATCATCAGTTAAAACTATAAAAATGCATCATTAAAATACATTGTAAAACTTAAAACATATGTAAATTAGATCCATTTGTTTAAAAGCCTCATGCTTCAGCCTTAAATTGGACCAAAGCTTTTGCATTTATAAAGATTGCGCATCCCTTCTCTGGACATCTGAAATGCTCAAAAATTATCCTCATGGACAACGAATACAGTGACACCTTTGCTTTCCAATGGGACACAAACTTAGCTCCATGCTTACCATCAATGGCACTGCTGCCTTGATTGCTCAGATATGTATAATACCCTTTGGATATGTCCTTTGGACTCCCATGCAAGGTATATAAGTTACGATGGAATATAAATTTTAGAAGTTTAAAGCCCTGCTGATTATATTTAGCATTCACTGGCATAGGAGAGGTTAAAAATATATCCTCCAAATCTAAACTTAAGGGTTGCAAAAAGCCCTCTGAGGCATCTCCAATCCAGGCATTAAAGTCTCCACATATAAGAATGAATGCCGTGGGAGGTTTCAAATTTATCTGGTCAAGTAAGAACATTAGGTCTTCCCATATTTTGGTAATCACTAACAGACCATTAACAGGGGGAAAATAAACATTTATACAGAACCAAATTATTAACAATACAAGGGCCGTGCTTAGCACCACTAGCTGCAGAAAAATCCTTCCAATCAAAAGGTTGGCAGTTCGAACCTGGGTTGGGGTGAGTGCCCGCCGTTAACCCCAGCTCCCTGCTCACCTAGCAGAGCGAAAGCAGAAATGTGAGTAGATAAATAGGTACTGCTTTTAGCAGGGAGGTCATAAAGGCACCATGAAGGACATTGATTCAGAGTACAACAAAGCCCCTCGGCATGGAAGATGGAGCAACGGCAGACCCCCCCCCCCTCCCCGGTCAGAGTCGAGCACAGCCTCCAAGATGCCGGAAATAAGATAGGAAATGCCTTTACCTCTGTTTGTGTATTGTCTGTCCTTGTTAATTGTATAACGGCATTGAATGCTTGCCATATGTGTGTTCTGTAATCCGCCCTGAGTCCCCTTGGGAAGATAGAGTGGAATATAAATAAAGTATGTGAATACTGATAAAATTACCGTAATGCATTGTGTATAAGATGTATATGAAACATAAGTGCATTTGATGTTTATACTTGAGGTTCCCATCCCCAAGATTAGGTATATGCAAATATTCCAAAATCCAAAATACTTCTGCTCCCAAGCATTTCGGATACGGGATACATAACCTCTAATGTACTAAAACTGAAGCTGTATCAATACCAATTGGGGATCAATTGAGGAGTCCATAGCCTTGAGCCATGCAAGTGATGTCAGACTGCATTAATGCCTCTTTAATTAGTAGTACTGATTGGACCTTTTAATGAAAATACTAAAAATATCCCCCCAAAGGCAATATTTCTTGGAATTTGGCACATATTGTCCAATGATACCTCACTGAGGCCTAGAGTCTTGATTATAATGGGTGCAGAAAGTCCTAGTAATAACAACTATAGTGTGAATAATAATAATAATAATAATAATAATAATATTTATTTATTTATTCATTACAATACTTATATCCCGCCCTTCTCACCCATAGGGGTGATACAATAAAACACAGTATAAAAATATTACAGGCAATTCAAGTTTAAAAATTAAACTGATAAAAAATATGCATATGAATACACAGTTGGCGCATTTTGATCTGATAACTGGTCTTTCATTGAGTTCTAAGTTGGTGATAAATGATGCTGCTGTTATTAATTTAATAATAATAATAATAATACATCACACAGTTCTAGACACTTGGGAAGTGTTCGACTTGTGATTTTGTGATACGAAATCGAGCATATCTATCTTGTTTGCTGTGTCATAATAAAATAATAATAATAATAATAATAATAATAATAATAATATATTTATTTATTTATTACAATACTTATATCCCGCCCTTCTCACCCATAGGTCTGATACAATAAAACACAGTATAAAAATATTACAGGCAGTTCAATCAGTTAAAAATTAAACATTGATAAAAAATATGCATATGAATACACAGTTGGTGCATTTTGAATCTGATAACTGGCTGTCATTGAGTTCTAAGATGGTGATAATTGATGCTGCTGTTATTAATCGAATAATAATAATAATAATAATAATAATAATAATAATAATAATAATAATAATACATTACACAGTCCTAGACACTTGGGAAGTGTTCGACTTGTGATTTTGTGAAACGAAATCCAGTATATTTATCTTGTTTGCTGTGTCATACAATAATAATAATAATAATAATAATAATAATAATAATAATAATAATAATAATAATAATAATAATGGCATTTGGAAACAATAGACATTGACAAAATTACGATCTGCCAACTGCAAAAGGCCACCTTACTGGGATCTGCACGCATTATCCGAAAATATATCAAACAGTCCTAGACGCTTGGGAAGTGTTCGACTTGTGATTTTTTACTGTATTGTATTTTCGACTTGTGATTTTTTACTGTATTTTTACTGTATTATTTACTGTATTGTTTATTGTATTGTGTTGTGCTGTTCTTTTATATGCTGTTTACATTGTATTGTTTTGGGCGTGGCCCCATGTAAGCCGCCCCGAGTCCCCATTGGGGAGATGGTGGCCGGGGTATAAATAAAGTTTTTATTATTATTATTATTATTATTATTATTATTATTATTATTATTATTATTATATTATTATTATTATTATTATTATTATTATTATTATTATTATTTTGTGATACGAAATCCAGCATATCTATCTTGTTTGCTGTGTCATACAATAAAATAATAATAATAATTGATTCATGATATACTTTATGCTTCTAGCACAGTGGTTCTGAAACTGTGGTCCATGGACCACTAGTGGTCCACAAGAACTAAAATATGGTCCTACTACACTGTTGCAACAAGAGTGACTGGTCTCGCGGAACAATTTTATAATTACAAGGCTTATTAAATATGGTTTTTTGTGGGTGAGCAGATGGTGACTAAAGGTAAAGGTAAAGGTTTTGCCCTGACAATAAGTGTTTTGCCCTGACAAAAGCATGTCTGACTCTGGGGGTTGGTGCTCATCTCCATTTCTAAGCTGAAGAGCCGGTGTAATTATTATTATTATTATTATTATTATTATTATTATTATTATTATTATTATTATTATTATTTAGTAATGGTAAAGGTTTTCCCTGACGTTAAGTCCAGTCATGTCTGACTCTGGGGGTTGGTGCTCATCTCCATTTCTAAGCTGAAGAGCCGGCGTTGTCCGTAGACACCTCCAAGGTCATGTGGCCATTGGCATGACTGCATGGAATGCCGTTACCTTCCTGCGGTACCTATTGATCTACTCACATTGGCATGTTTTCAAACTGCTAGGTTGGCAGGAGCTGGAGTTAACAGCGGCCGCTCACGCTGCTCCCCGGGCTTGAACCTGGGACCTTTTGGTCTGCAGCTCAGTGCTTTAACGCACTGTAGGATTAACCTGTTGCCATCCAGAAATAGTCTCTTGTGTACGTCTTCCCCAGCACGTTAATGGGAATGATAGCTTGGGTAACCACCCCCCTCTGATGATACTGATATAATTTGCACTTTCAGCCCAGCATTTTTTGGAGCCAACCCAAGATTTTATCATTATATTTGTATGTGATTTTATGACCTGTTTTATTGTTTTTGTTGTTGTTGTTGATTCATTCGTTTTATTGCTTTGTTTTTATATTGTTGATGTTTGGGCTTGGCCCCATGTAAGCCGCCCCAAGTCCCTTCGGGGAGATGGGGCGGGGTATAAAAATAAAATTATTATTATTATTATTATTATTATTATTATTATTATTATTATTATTATTATTATTATAGGAGCCCCCGGTGGCCAAGGGGATAAAAGCCTTGTGACTTGAAGGTTGAGTTGCTGACCTGAAAGCTGCCAGGTTTGAATCACACCCGGGGAGAGTGCGGATGAGCTCCCTCTATCAGCTCCAGCTCCATGCGGGGACATGAGAGGAGCCTCCCACAAGGATGGTAAAACATCAAAACATCCAGGCGTCCCCTGGGCAACGTCCTTGCAGACGGCCAATTCTCTCACTCCAGAAGCAACTCCGGTTGCTCCTGACACGAAAAAAAATATATTATTGTAACACACTTTGCCACCGGGGCTCCTCAGATGGCGACTACTGGATGGCATATGTTCTGTATCGGAAACTAGAGCTGATGTGGTCTATCCAATGCAGTTTTCTGAGTCAGCACCCCAAATAACCAAACCGAATCTAAAGTTGACCAAAAATGGATTCGGAACCCTTTTGGTACTAATGTTGGAGAGTGGTCCCTGGTCAAAAAAAAAAAAAAAGGTTGGGAACCACCAAATGAAACAGTAGAGCAACTTCTCCTGCACATAGCTTTGCTAAAAGTGCACAAGAGCACTGCAGTGCACTCTTGGCTCTCCATAGCTGTGCATGGTGGACTCACGCACCTGAAGGTCCTCCTTGCTTGGTGCATCTATTCCTTCAAACCAGAAAATAAGGCTCCTCTTAGGATGCCCAGATGACCTTGCCGATGCTGCTTAGAGCCTGCCTTGGCTGGCCATGGCCTCCTTCCTTCTGTGCGAACATCCCTCCCCTCCTGGCTTCTCCTGTCCATGCCCTCCTTCTGCCCCCCTTTTCCTGGGTGCCTCCTCATGCCAAGGCGGCTGCTTCTGCTGCTGTCCTCGTCCCCTTTAAGAGTCTCCCCGGCGCACATGCCGAGATGCAGAACTCCTGCAGGCAGCAGCAGCAGCATTGCCTTGCCGCACTGTGGGGGGAAGTCTGCTGAGCTGAGCACTTTGCTCTGCCAGAGATCCCCAACAATGTCATTGTGCCGGCGAACGAGGAAGGCAAAGGAGGAGGAGGAGGAGGAGAGACACTGCAGTCAACTTTCCCCACACAGAGACACACAGACCGAGACTGGCCAGCCGCAAGCAAGCCTCTCTCTCGCTCTGGAGCCAGGGATGCCTCCATCCTTTGCCTTGGACCACCAGGTAAGTCACCTTCCTTCCTTACCTTACGGCCAGGCGCATCCTGAAACCGGGAAAAGGTGGCAAAAGCTGAGCCAGGACCTCCATTTCGCCCCCTTGCAAATGGAATTACATTATTATTAGTATTATTAATACTAATAATATTATTCTCACTCCAGAAGCAACTCCGGTTGCTCCTGACACGAAAAAAAAAAAATTAGTATTAGTACTATTTCTAGATTCTTGCATCTGAATCACTGATGGTTAAAACTCCACTCACTCCACACCTGGGAGACCATGAAACCTATTATTATTATATTACTAAGGTAAAGGTAAACGTTTTCCCCTGACATTAGGTCCAGTCGTGTCCGACTACTACTACTAATATCCCTAGATTTTTCCCTCTGAATCACTGCAGGCTCAAAACTTTAATCGGTAAGATGATAGAGCTCAAAATCTATTTTATTATGACACAGCAAACAAGATTGATATGCTGGATTTCGTATCACAAAATCCCAAGTCGAACACTTCCCAAGTGTCTAGAACTGTGTGATGTATTATTATTATTATTAGTATTAGTATTATTATTATTATTTGACACAGCAAACAAGATAGATATGCTGGATTTCGTATCACGAAATCACAAGTCGAACACTTCCCAAGTGTCTAGGACTGTGTGATGTATTATTATTATTATTATTATTATTATTATTAATCGGTAAGATGATAGAGCTCAAAATCTATTTTATTATGACACAGCAAACAAGATTGATATGCTGGATTTCGTATCACAAAATCCCAAGTCGAACACTTCCCAAGTGTCTAGAACTGTGTGATGTATTATTATTATTATTAGTATTAGTATTATTATTATTATTTGACACAGCAAACAAGATAGATATGCTGGATATCGTTTCACAAAATCCCAAGTTGAACACTTTCCCAAGTGTCTAGGACTGTGTGATGTATTTTCGGATGATGCGTGCAGATCCCAGCAGGGTGGCCTTTTGCAGTTGGCAGATCGTGATTTTGTCAATGTCTATTGTTTCGAAATGCCGGCTGAGATCTTTTGGCACAGCACCCAAATCATTATTATTATTATTATTATTATTATTATTATTATTATTATTATTATTTTATTGTATGACACAGCAAACTAGATAGACATGCTGGATTTTGTTTCACAAAATCCCAAGTTGAACACTTTCCCAAGTGTCTAGGACTGTGTGATGTATTTTTGGATGATGCGCGCAGATCCCAGCAAGGTGGCCTTTTGCAGTTGGCAGATCATGATTTTGTCAATGTCTATTGTTTCCAAATGCCGGCTGAGATCTTTTGGCATGGCACCCAATGTGCCGATCACCACCGGGACCACCTGCACTGGTTTCTGCCAGAGTCTCTGAAGTTCAATCTTGAGGTCCTGATAGTGGCTGAGTTTCACAAAATCACAAGTCGAACACTTCCCAAGTGTCTAGGACTGTGTGATGTATTTTTGGATGATCCACACAGATCCCAATAGGGTGGCCTTTTGCAGTTGGCAAATTATTATTATTATTATTATTGACACAACAACATAGTCTGACAGAGCAAACAAGATAGATATGCTGGATTTTGTATCACAAAATCACAAGTCAAACACTTCCGCATTTAGGACTGTGATGTATTTTCAGATGATGCACGCAGATGCCAGTTAGGTGGCATTATTATTATTATTATGATTATGATTATTCCTAGATTCTTGTATCTAAATCATTGATGGCTCAAAACTTCACTTGGCAACATCTGGAGACTGTGATACCAATATTATTATAGTAGAGTCTCACTTATCCAAGCTAAATGGGCTGGCAGAAGCTTGGATAAGCGAATATCTTGCATAATAAGGAGGGATTAAGGAAAAGCCTATTAAACATCAAATTAGGTTATGTTTTTAAAAATTAAGCACCAAAACATGTTTTACAACAAATTTGACAGAAAAAGCAGTTCAATACGCAGTAATGTTATGTTGTAATTACTGTATTTATGAATTTAGCACCAAAATATCACGATATATTGAAAACATTGACCACAAAAATGGCTTGGATAATCCAGAAACTTGGATAAGCGAGGCTTGGATAAGTGAGACTCTACTGTATCATCATCATCATCATCATCATTATTGGATAGAATCAAAATTGTTCATGGTCCAAACCCTCAGTCAGTAACTCCCGGGGGGATTAAACGGCTTCAATAGAAATTGAATCGTTGCTGGTTCAAAAGTCAAATTGGGAAATAATAATAATAATATAATAATAATAATAATAATAATAATAATAATAATAATAATAGGCTGACTTGTGACTTTTGCCCCCAAAATCTGTGGGTGTCCCATTTTGGAAGTCTATTGGATTCAACCAGAATCTTTTTGACCCATTTTATTCTACTCAAGTTTTTCCCCAAACCCATCATTTAGATCTCTAGGAGCTGCAAATGCTTAATAGGTTTGAATTTACTCTCTCTCTATATATATGTATATTTTCCCTCATTTCTCTTTTGTCTCTCTGTCTGATAGAAATTTGTATTACTTCCCTCCTCCTTTTATCTGACACACAACCCCAAGGGGAGGTTTACCGATCCCAAAAATAGAAATATTAGATATAGAAAGTGTGTCTGTGTGTGTGTGAGAGACGGGGACTGCATCAAGACCCGAAATAATAGAGCAGAGAGGAAATAAAATTAGAGAGGACCGCAATGCTGTGTAAGGAAGTTGCGCCAAACTCGGCAGGAGTTGCTCCCAAGTAAGAACGGACTATGAATGAACCCTGAGAATTGCTGACAGTCACTATACATGTGTGTGCAAAATCTGTCGCTAGGAATCCCAGACTCAAAAGGGCAATATAGTGGGACGATAAGGCCATTCAATGCTAATCAAGGTGGCCAATTGCAACCTTGCAAGACAAGGGTTCTTTCTCCCACCCTGGACATTTCACTTGCCCAGTTTCCAACAGACCTCACAACCTCTGAGGATGCCTGCCATAGATGTGGGTGAAACATCAGGAGAGAATGCTTCTGGGACACCGCCATACAGCCCGGAAAACTCACAGCAACCCAATATTACATTTGTTTTATTTTATTTTTATGCATTTTGAAATGTCGAGCATCTTTGGCAAGCCTGGATTCGATCTGGTCCGGACTCCGAGGACTGTTTGATTACTGCAGGGGAAAAAATTAGTGTCAGGATAAGTTACGATGACACTCAGGACTCCATTAGCTTTTTAAATTTATGGCTCACTAAAAGCTCAGGGGGTGACAATGCTCTTTTCTTCTTCTGGCTTTGTTTCAGGGGGGTGGGGAAAGAGATTTTAAAGATTTATTTACAATTGATTGATTTATTTACAGTATTTCATTCCACCCTTCTCACCCCGAAGGGGATTCAGGGCGGAACACAAAACATACATATGCGGCAGACAAGACAGACAATTGAACATAGGCATATATATATATTATATATATATATATATATATATAGAGTAATGGCATCACGGCGACCGACAAAACAACAAAACTACAGGCCCCCCAACCTCGAAATTTGACAACACAACCCATCATCTACGGCTCTAGGTTGATACAACAAAAAGAAAAGAAAAATAAAGTCCTAATTAGAGGGAGAGCAATAATTGCTTTTATCCAATTGCTGCCAGTTAGAAGGCTAAGCTCCTCCAACTTGGTCTCCTAGCAACCCAATAAAAAATAATAAAAAACACTAAAAATAATTACAAACACTAAAAGAGTAATACAATAAAATACTATAATAACAGAAAATAACTAAAAATAATACAAGAAAATAATAAAATATAATAAATAAAAAGATAACTTACAATAAAATTAATTTAAAAAATACAAATAATGTCAAATAAAAATTACACAACAGTTTTTAACCAATACCACCACCACTTTGCCACAGCAACGCGTGGCCAGGCACAGCTAGTGTGTGTGTGTGTGTGTGTGTGTGTGTGTGTGTGTGTGTGTATATATATATGCCTATATATAGGCTTTTCCCATCTTCGGCTTCTTGGAGATTTGTGCTTGCTTTCAGCCATGCTGTCACTCCATTTCCCTGCCGAAGAGCTTTGCTTGTAACTTGCTCCTTTTGATCGAATCTCTGACATTTCCTTATGGGTGACTTAATACCTCGCTGCTTTTAAGCAGTCCCTATTTATCTACTCACATTTTGTTTTAAAACCACTAGGTAGGCGGAAGCTAGGCTAAAGGCCAGGAGCTCACCCTGACCCGGGCTTCGAACTGTCAACCTTTCAACTGACAAGATTTATTGCAGCTGATGTGCTAAAGCCCGGCCATAATCTCTGCCCATAATTGTGGCTTATTTACGCACCTCTCAAAAGAGCTTTGAGGCATCTCTCACTCTTTTAACCATTATGTTAAAACAGACTTCCAATTAACAAAATAAATTTCTTCTTCCCTTTTGAAGGAACATGAGGGTCTTTCAAGGATACATGTCCTCAGTGAGGACTGGCAATTTGAATCTAGCACATCTACACTGGCGAATGTATGCAGTTTGACATCACTTTGACTGTCATGGCTCAATGCAAGCTGCCAAAGATGGTGGCTTGCCAAACTACAAATCCCTGGGTCCCATAGCATGGAGTCATGGCAGTTAACGTGGTGTCTATATAGATGCTCTCTGGGCTTCTGTGTCTTGACTGATTTGCATTGGGGCAAATAGTGAAAACAAGCAACAAATATGGGTTGCTGTGAGTTTTCTGCATGTTCCAGAAGCATTCTCTCCTGACGTTTGACCCATATATATGGCAGGAAACTCACAACCTCTGAGGATGCCTGCTATAGATGTGGGAAAAATGTCAGGAGAGAATGCTTCTGGAACAGAAAATTTACAGCAACCCAGCCATGAAAGCTTTCAACAACACAAGCAATAAATATGTTTAATGCTAGAGTCTGAAGCACAACTGTTCAGGTATAAGACATTTGATGCCTTTTCCTTCTAAACAGAAGTCATCAAGTGTGTAAAACCTTCCTTGAACTATATGAAAATTATTATTATTATTATTATTATTATTATTATTATTAACACAACAACATTGTATGACACAGCAAACAAGATAGATATGCTGGATTTCGTATCACAAAATCACAAAATCACAAGTCGAACACAAAATCACAAGTTCAACACTTCCCAAGTGTCTAGGATTGTGTGATGAATTAAAATTATTATTATTATTATTATTATTATTATTATTGTATGACACAGCAAACAACATAGACATGCTGGATTTCATATCACAAAACCACAAGTCGAACACTTCCCAAGTGTCTAGGACTGTGTGATGTATTTTCGGATGATGCATGCAGATCGCAGTAGGGTGGCCTTTTGCAGTTGGCAGATCGTAATTTTGTCAATGTCTATTGTTTCCAAATGCCGGCTGAGATCTTTTGGCACGGCACCCAATGTGCCGATCACCACCGGGACCACCTGTACTGGTTTCTGCCAGAGTCTTTGCAGTTCAATCTTGAGGTCCTGATAGCGGCTGAGTTTTTCCTGTTGTTTGTCGTCAATGCGACTGTCACCTGGGATGGCGACATCAATGATCCAAACCTTTTTCCTTTCCACAACTGTGATGTCTGGTGTGTTGTGTTCCAGAACTTTGTCAGTCTGGATTCGGAAGTCCCACAGTATCTTTGCGTGCTCATTTTCCAATACTTTTGCAGGTTTGTGATCCCACCAGTTCTTTACTGCTGGGAGGTGGTACTTGAGGCATAAGTTCCAATGAATCATTTGGGCCACATAATTGTGTCTCTGTTTGTAGTCTGTCTGTGCAATTTTCTTACAGCAGCTGAGGATATGATCAATGGTTATTATTATTATTATTTCATTATGATACAGCAAACAAGATAGAAATGCTGGATTTCATATCACAAAATCACAAGTCGAACACTTCCCAAGTGTCTAGGACTGTGTGATGTATTTTCGGATGATGCGCGCAGATCCCAGTCGGGTGGCCTTTTGCAGTTGGCAGATCGTGATTTTGTCAATGTCTATTGTTTCCAAATACCGGCTGAGATCTTTTGGCACGGCACTCAGTGTGCCCATCACCACTGGGACCACCTGCACTGGTTTCTGCCAGAGTCTTTGCAGTTCAATCTTGAGGTCCTGATAGGGTTGTTGTTGTTGTTATTATTATTATTATTATTATTATTATTATTATTATTATTACTGTTCTGTCCTTCCTTCCCCACAAAACTGGGATAAGGGACCTCATGTGTGTATGTGTCTTCAAGTTGTCTGTCTATTTATGGTGACCGCATGAATTTTTAAAGCCTTAGGCATAGCTACACTGCGGAATTAATCCAGTTTGACCTCACTTAAACTGCCATGGCTCCATGCAATGGAATCCTGGGATTTTTAGTCTGATAAGGCACCAACCCATTGGGCCAGTTTGGAGAAGGAGGAGGAGATGCAGATGGGGGGGTATGAGGTAGCCCAAAGCAAAATGTGGGGTTGAAGCAAAGGAGAATCGTACTGGTGGAGCGATCCAGGAGTTGGCAAGACTCGAAATGTGGGCTGCTGGCTTTTGGTGTGGTCTGTGATGTCATTGCTGCAGTATGCCATCCTCGGCTGTCAAACGGGGCTTCTTCCAAATTGCTCCGAAGGAGTGACTGCAGAGCGGGGAATGGGCTTTGCTTTCTTGCATTACTGGGAGGATCGAGGGCTGCCTTCAGCCTAGATTTGGGAAAGGTCTTTGGTTGGGACAACAGCTCCCAGAATCCCCCTCCCAAGCCAGTACACCAACAAAGGATCTTTTCCAAACTTGGCACAATGATTGTTACCCTGTCTCTCTATCTCTCTATCTATCTCAGGTGGATCACACAAGGTTTCCAATGAAGACGTTCCTCTAGATGCCTCCAGAAGCCTACTGAAAAGGTGAACGTTCCTGGCCATGAAATAATAATCATAATTCATATATACCGTATATACTCGAGTATAAGCCGGCCCGGATATAAGCCGAGGCACCTAATTTTACCACAAAGAACTGGGAAAACATTGACTCCAATATAAACTGAGAGTGGTAAATTTCAGAAATAAAAATAGATACCAATAAAATTACACTGAAGGAGGCATCAGAAAGTGAAATGTTTTTGAATATTTACATAAAACTGTAATTTATGATAAGGCTTTCCAACTTTGATTGAATCGTCATTCTCACCTTCTATGTGCCTATGTATCCTTTTAATAATAATAGAGTAAAATAATAAATGTAATAAGACTAACAAATACAGTCAAATAATAAATGCAATAATAAATGTAATAACAACAATAATAATGCAGTAGAGTCTCACTTATCCAACACTCACTTATCCAACATTCTGGATTATCCAACGCATTTTTGTAGTCAATGTTCATGATATATCACGATATATTGAAAACATTGAGTACAAAAATGCGTTGGATAATCCAAAATGTTGGATAAGCGAGTGTTGGATAAGTGAGACTCTACTGTATTACATTTGTTTTACTCTATTTTTATTATTATTAATACATGTATTATTTCACTCTGATATTATTATTATTATTATTGCATTTATTATTTTACTCTATTTATTATTACTTGTATTATTTTCCTGTATTTATTATTATTATTATTACATGTATTATTTTACTCTATTATTATTAAAAGGATACATAGGCACATTTACATTGAAGAAGGTGAGAATGACAAGTCAATCAAAGTTCGAAAGCCTTATCTTAAATTACAGTTTTATGTAAATATTCAAAAACATTTCACCTTCTGATGCCTCCATTAGTGTAATTTTATTGGTATCTATTTTTATTTCAGAAATTTACCACTCTCGGCTTATATTGGATTCCCTTTTTGGTAAAATTAGGTGCCTCGGCTTATACTTCGGGTCGGCTTATATACAGTATACCTAAAGACATGCAAAAAGTAAGTAACAACATAGTATCAAACCAGAACAACTGTTGATACAATTCAGTCAAAATACAATTCTGAAATAAATAAATACCCGCAAAGCTATTTAAAAACAATTCATGAAATGTATCCACCTGGGATCCAGAAAAAACTTTGCAGAAATTGTCTATACCAGGCATGGGCCAATTTGGGCCTTCCCTCCAGGTGTTTTGGACTTCAACTCACACAATTCCTAACAGCCTACCGGCTGTTAGGAATTGTGTGAGTTGAAGTCCAAAACACCTGGAGGGAAGGCCCAAATTGGCCCATGCCTGGTATAGACAATTTCAAAACACCTGGAGGGCCGAAGTTTGCCCATGCCTAGTCCATATACTCACTCTTTCTCTCTCTGAGACACATAAAACAAGGTATGGATATAAACGCATCTTAAACCCAACTAAAAAATGATACAAATGGCTTGTAATCTTGGTTGATTTTCAGATGAAGGATGCTGTTTGCTCTAGAGATGCTGTCTGAAGCCTGAGAAAATGAGCAGGGCTGGGCTTGCCCAGACTTGTTCTCTTCTAGAGATCGGGAAGAAAAGTCAAGCTGCTTCCTTTGGGTCACCCAACCAGCCCTTCCTGGCTCCATCCTGGGAGGTTGGCTTCCCAGATTCCACATCAGGTAAAGAACCAGGTCTCATGTCTCTGGAGTTGGCAAGGCATCCTATCCTTGCTGCCAAATTCTATGTGGGTGAAAGTTGTGAGCAAGAATGTTGTAGAAACAAGTAAATGCTACTTTCTTTTCTCTCTCTTTCCCTTACCTTTTATCTCCCCTTGTCTTGTCACCTTCCCTTTCCTCCTTTCTGTATCCATTTCCCTTTTTATTCCTGACTAGCTTGGATACCCAGCGTTGCCTGGGTTATTTGAACAAGCCAGTTTTTAATTGTCCAAAATGCATAAGGTTGGGGGTGAACTACAACTCACATCATGCCAGGTTAAGCCCGAAAAACTCCAAAAAACTGTGTGTTATGTTGGGCAAGTTCACTCTGGATGCATCATGGTTGGGGTTAAGTGTGCTCTCGGGCTGTAGAGTAAACTACAACTTCCACTATGGTGGTCGGTCCCATGTAGGTTGAGTTATTTTTGGCAGTTCTGTGTGCCTGGTTTTGTTTCAAGTCCATCATCGGTAGAGGTCACGGTTTCCCTGGTTGTGGGTGGACTACAACTCCCAGAAAAGAAGGTCAGTTCTCTGCAAACCCCTCCCGTAATCAAATTTTGGCATACCGTGTTTCACCGAAAATAAGACAGTGTCTTGTACAGTAGAGTCTCACTTATCCAACATAAACGGGCTGGCAGAACGTTGGATAAGCGAATATGTTGGATAATAAGGAGAGATTAAGAAAACGCCTATTAAACATCAAAGTAGGTTATGATTTTATAAATTAAGCACCAAAAAATCAAGTTATACAACAAATTTGACAGAAAAAGTAGTTCAATACGCAGTAATGCTATGTAGTAATTACTGTATTAACAAATTTAGCACCAAAATATAACAATGTATTGAAAACATTGACTACAAAAATGCGTTGGATAATCCAGAATGTTGGATAAGCGAGTGTTGGATAAGTGAGACTCTACTGTATTAATTTTTGCTCCCAAAGATGCTCTAGGTCTTATTTTCAGGGGATGTCTTATTTTCAGGGGATGTCTTATTTTCCATGAAGATGAATTCACATTTATTGTTGAACAAAAAAATGAACATTTATTACCCTGTTTTCCTGAAAATAAGACAGTGTCTTATATTAATTTTTGTTCCCAGAGATGCTCTAGGTCTTATTTTCAGGGGATGTCTTATTTTTCCATGAAGAAGAATTCACATTTATTGTTGAACAAAAAAATGAACATTTATTATATACTGTACAGTAGTTGTCATCACAAACCAGCATAACCAGACAAACTGTGAATCCTATCAAGAATTTCTTGTTACTACCATTATTTCCATGTACAACAATCTATGATACATACATTTACCAAACCTGCATG
This sequence comes from Anolis carolinensis, assembly GCF_035594765.1. Classification (NCBI taxonomy): domain Eukaryota; kingdom Metazoa; phylum Chordata; class Lepidosauria; order Squamata; family Anolidae; genus Anolis; species Anolis carolinensis. The sequence goes on from NW_026943826.1 coordinate 6,402,590, forward strand.
CTCTGGTGTTCTGTTCGGCAGGCATGCTTCCAAATGGTGCTAGGTCTTACTTTTGGGGGAGGTCTTATATTTAGCAATTCAGCAAAACCTCTACTAGGTCTTATTTTTCGGGGATGTCTTATTTTAGGGGAAACAGGGTATCAGGTCTGTGTGCCAGTTAATTGATGTTTCAGTTCACATTGCTCTCTGGATGTAGGTAAATTACAACTTCCCCAAATCAAGGTGAATTTCCTCTAGAGACCTCCAGTATATTTTGCAGGTCGTGGGGGCTCTGTGTGCCAAGTTTGGTCCAATTCCATATTTTGGTGTAGTTCAGAGTATTCTTAGATTGCAGGTGAACTATAAATCCCAGTACCCACAACTCCAAAATGTCCAGGCCAATTCCCCCAAACCCACCACTATTCAAATTAGGTCCTATCAAGTATGCATGCCAAGTCTGGTCCAGATCCATCATTGTTTGGGTTCATTATATATATATATATATATATATATATATATATATATATATATATATATAAATATAAGCTGTGCCTGGCCACACGTTGCTGTGGCATAGTCCTAAGTGGCGTTTTCTTCGTGGCTTCAAGGTGGCCTAGAGGGGATTCCCTTAGGGATGAAACAGCCAGGCTTTGAAGTTGCAAGGCTATTCAATGGTATTATTTATTTATTTATTTATTTATTTACAGCATTTATATTCCGCCCTTCTTTCTCACCCTGAAGGGGACTCAGGGCGGATCACATTACACATATAGGCAAACATTCAATGCCTTTTAACATAGAACAAAGACAAGACAAACATGGCTCTGAACGGGCCTCGAACTCATGACCTCCTGGTCAGAGTGATTCATTGCAGTGATTCATTGCAGCTGCTCTCCAGCCTGCGCCACAGCCCGAGCCTTCAGCCTGAGTTTTCAGGCTGGCCAACAACAGAGTCCCCTAGGTATGAAGCAGCCAAGCTTTGAAGCTGCAAGGTCACTCCTTGGAAAGTGATAAGTGTTGTGGCCAAGTTTGGTGTGATTTGGCCCAGTGGTTTTGTTGTTAACTTGGTCCTAATTATGCACATTACATTTGTTTGTAAGAACGTAGAGACGTGGATTAGGGGTTGTGTTGTCAATTTTCTAGGTTGGAGGGGCCTTTAGTTTTGTTGTGGAGCGACCACATTATCCTTTTATATATATAGATAGTATACAATATATAAATTATATACAATATAATTTACAATAATATATAATAATTATAACATATTATATATACATATAATATTCATAATATTATATTGTAATACAATATAATACTAATAATACAATATAATATTAATTATATATTATATTTTCCATGTAATATTACTAATAATATTACAATATATTGATACAGTACAATATAGTAATTTATTACCAGTATCGTACTATGCTAATAATATAATATTGTATGTAAATTTAATTTGTAAGCTGCTCTGAGTCCCCTTCAAGGTGAGAAGGGTGGCATATAAATGTAGCAAATAAATAAATAAATAATAGTGCGTTCTGGATGTAGGTGAAATACAACTCCTATACATTCTTCCAAAGACCTCCAGTATTTTTTGTTGGGCATGGACATTCTGTGTGCCAAGGTATTTATTTATTTATTTTATTTCAAATATTTCTATCCCGCCCTTCTCACCCGGAGGGACTCAGGGCGGCGTACAATTGGCAACAATTCGATGCCGATACATCATTAAAAACAACAACATATAAAAATATATTACAACCAATTAAATACAGTATAAAATATAAAACATAAAACATATGCTTAAAATCCGTTCGTCCAATATCCTCCAACTTTATCCATATAACAATCTGGGTCGTTTTTATCATTTATTCGTTAAAAGCCTGGGCACAAAGCCATGTTTTTAAGGCTTTTCTAAAACTCAAAGGTAGTTCCAAGTCCATTGTCGGTGGAGTTCAGAGTGTTCTTAGATTGCAGGTGAACTATACATCCCAGTCCGTACAACTCCTATCAATCATGGTGAATTCTCCCCAAACCTCTCTAGTGTGTTCAGTTGCTGATTGATTCCTCTGTTTGCTGTGTGCCATAGAGAAGAATAGTAAAGGGTTATGGGAGAGGCAGTGGGCGGAGTCATGCAAATTCCACACCCAATGGAGAAAGAAACACTGGAATGTCTGTGATGGAGAAAACACCACAGGATGAAATTGTCCCCATATGAAAGCCTTCACTTGGGTGATGGGCAGTATGGTGTTCATGACAGGGTTCTTGAACATGTTTACAGTGCTCTCTATAACCTGTAATGTCATTGGACGTAGGGCTATTGGTGTCCCCTACTACTATTATGAGGTGTCTCTTTTTCCTCCTAGCAAACTGCCACCAAACTTGGCCCCGGAAGAAAGCCTCGAGTCCTTTTTCTGTCTGGTCCTCAGGACTCTCTTCTCCAAGAAGGATGGCTCATGGCGGAAAGAAGGGCCGCCGCTGTGAGTGTTTCTTTGGCAGTGTCTTAGCTGGTTGTTGTGCGCAGTGATTGAGGAAGCAATCAGCAAGAATACTGCCCCAGAAGTGCTGCACGCAACCTTCGGATCTGGAGAGGAAATAAAACGTTTGGTTTCTCCGAATGAGAAGGTGGCCATCATCATTTTCTTCTAAGTTTGCATGGAAAGCAATTGAAAAGTAGGTAGGACTTTTCAAGGGTCTTGAAAAGTTTTCAGTATACACCCAGTTCTCAAGATTTGTGGGGTTTTTTTCTCCAGATTTTATCATCTAAAGAGTTGATAGAGTCCATAGGAATCTCTAGATCCTCCAATGCTACTTGATAGTCAACTTGCCTGAGATCTTTGTTCGTAACTTCCTCCTTTTGATCAAATTGCCAGCATTTTCCTGGCATTTCCTTATGCGTGTCTTAATATTTCCCTGCTTTTAAGCAGTCCCTATTTATCTACTTACATTTTGCTTTCGAACCACTAGGTAGGCGAAAGCTGGGCTAAACGCCAGGAGCTCACCCTGACCCTGGCTTTGAACTATCAACCTCTCGACTGGTAATATTTACTGCAGCTGGTGGTTTAACCCACTGTGCTAAAGCCCGGCCCCTTTACATATGTATGTATAGTAAAATCTCACTTATCCAACATTCGCTTATCCAACATTCTGGACTATCCAATGCATTTTTGTAATCAATGTTTTCAATACATCGTGATATTTTGGTGCTAAATTCGTAAATACAGTAATTCTGGACTATCCAACACATTTTTGCAATCAATGTTTTCAATACATCGTGATATTTTGGTGCTAAGTTCGTAAATACAGTAATTACTACCTAGCATTACTGCGTATTGAACTACTTTTTCTGTCAAATTTGTTGTATAACATGATGTTTTTGGTGCGTAATTTGTAAAATCATCACCTAATTTGATGTTTAATAGGCTTCTCCTTAAATCTCTCCTTATTATCCAACATATTTGCTTATCCAACGTCCTGCCGGCCCGTTTATGTTGGATAAGTGAGACTCTACTGTATCTATTTCTCTCTTTATGAGTTGCCTTTTGGACAAACCAATGACCACAGTTTTGGGGCACACGTGCTATATTTCCACTTCGAGGAAGGGGAGATTCTCAGTAGTCCCTTAAACCTCATAACTTATTGGTTGAAATTAATCAAACGTTAATCTTTATGGTAAGTCAATACCGGTGGTATCTGGAGCATATTTAATGCCAACTCAACTAAGGCAGCAAACTTGAAACCTGCAAACATTGCTCCAAGAATGAGAAGGTTTGATTTATAGATTTATAGTCATTTGGATTCTAACACCCAAAAGCATGGCCAGAGTACAAAATATCCAGAAGGGTCCAGGGTTCTCCAGCTCTGTTCTAGAGCTATATTTAGGAGTATTATTTATTTACAGCATTTATATTCCGCCCTTCTCACCCCGAAGGGAAGTCAGGGCGGATCACATTACACATATAGGCAAACATTCAATGCCTTTTAACATAGAACAAAGACAAGACAAACATAGGCTCCGAGCGGGCCTCGAACTCATGACCTCCTGGTCAAAGTGATTCGTTGCAGCTGGTTACAGCTGGCTTGCTCTCCAGCCTGCGCCACAGCCCGAGTAGGGCTTTGAGAGCTCAAGATCTCCAAGTAAAGGGAAACATTGGGCTTTTAATCTGCATCTTCAGTCCTCCCTCCATGTGTTATGGACTTCAACTCCCACAATTCCCAACAGCCTACTTTCATGGGGATCCTGGGCCCATAACCCAGACATGGGTCAACTTTGTCCCTCCCTCCAGGTGTTTTGGATTTCAACTCCCACAATTCCTAACATCCGGTAGGAATTCCTAACATCTGGTAGGTTCGCCCGTACCTTCTGTAGCTTGTACATGAGACATTAAACAAATAGGTGAACCAGTGGATAAAACGAAATTGTGGATATCGGTTCTGTGGATACGGGGGTTGTCCTGAAAAAATAATATTCGGTGTTGCCGTTTCTTCTTCCTCCCTTGGAAGGATTTGTCCTGGCTTTAATAAAGAAACAGAAACAAAGTTTATGCTTTGGTTCTTCATTCCGACATCTCATATTAAAAGAGACATACAGTTTCATCGCTTTTCTTGTTTTCCGTTACTAAATTCGTCTGTGTTGATATTTTGATATGTTTGTTTACTACAGCTTCCATGTTTGTTGAGGATTCTGGGGAGCATAATCCAACAATAACTTGCTGAAACACAGACCTGCTTGTCTCAAAACTCCGCATTCTGCCGCTGTTAGTGACAGATGTTGTGTGTTTTTAACCGACGGTATGTGTGTAGTTTAAAATGTTAATAATATGCCGTGCTGAGGAGAGATTGAACTGCAGCATATGGCTCAGCCTCCATGAATAAAAACATAATATTTCACATATCTCGGATGCCAAACTTGCTTTCTATGAATCTAACAAATTTAGAAAGAAATCCTGAATGGGAAAAAAGTTTTAATTACTATCCTGAGCATTTGATCTGGAGCAACATTGACACCTACAGGCCACAATGGGAACTGTACTTGTTAAATCCCTGTTTTCCAAAAGATTTGTAGAATACCGTAGTTTTTTCCCCCCTGAAAAGTCTGACATTGATAGTGCTAAAGAATAAAAATAGCTCACCTTTAGTGTAGTCCACACCATCGGTCTCTGCATGAATCACTACTTATCCAAGCTTCGCTTATCCAAGTTTCTGGATTATCCAAGCCATTTTTGTAGTCAATGTTTTCAATATATCATGATATTTTGGTGCTAAATTCATAAATACAGTAATTACAACATGACATTACTGCGTATTGAACTACTTTTTCTGACAAATTTGTTGTAAAACATGATGTTTTGGTGCTTAATTTGTAAAATCATAACCTAATTTGATGTTTAATAGGCTTTTCCTTAATCCCTTCTTATTATCCAAGATATTCGCTTATCCAAGGTTCTGCTGGCCCATTTAGCTTGGATAAGTGAGACTCTACTGTATTTAAGGATGTGCTAGACATGGAAATCAAACTCAAATGGGCATTAAAAGAACAAACACTTTATTATTCAGCTGTGGGTTAAACCGCTTAGCTACTGAACTTGCTGACCGAGAGGTCAGTGGTTTGAATCCAGGGAGAGGGGTGAGCTCCCACTGTTAGCCCCAGCTTCTGCCAAGCTAGCAGTTTGAATACATGCAAATGTGAGTATAGAATCATAGAATCATAGAATAGTATAGTTGGAAGAGACCTCATGGGCCATCTAGTCCAACCCCCTGCTAAGAAGCAGGAAATCGCATTCAAAGCACCCCCGACAGATGGCCATCCAGCCTCTGCTTAAAAGCTTCCAAAGAAGGAGCCTCCACCACGGCCCCTGGGAGAGAGTTCCACTGCCGAACAGCCCTTCTCACAGTGAGGAAGTTCTTCCTGATGTTCAGGTGGAATCTCCTTTCCTGTAGTTTGAAGCCCTTGTTCCCTTGCGTCCTAGTCTGCAGGGCAGCAGAAAACAAGCTTGCTCCCTCCTCCCTTTGACTTCCCCTCACGTATTTGTACATGGCTATCATGTCTCCTCTCAGCCTTCTCTTCTGCAGGCTAAACATGCCAAGCTCTTTAAGCCGCTCCTCATAGGGCTTGTTCTCCAGACCCTTAATCATTTTAGTCGCCCTCCTCTGGACGCTTTCCAGCTTGTCAACATCTCCCTTCAACTGTGGTGCCCAAAATTGGACACAGTATTCCAGGTGTGGTCTGACCAAGGCAGAATAGAATAAGGGGGAGCAGGACTTCCCTGGATCTATTCCCCTATTGATGCAGGCCAGAATCCCATTGGCTTTTTTAGCAGCCGCATCACATTGTTGGCTCATGTTTAACTTGTTGTCCACGAGGACTCCAAGGTCTTTTTCGCACACACTGCTGTCAAGCCAGGCATCGTCCCCCATTCTGTATCTTTGATTTCCATTTTTTCTGCCGAAGTGAAGTATCTTGCATTTGTCCCTGTTGAACTTCATTTTGTTAGTTTCGGCCCATCTCTCTAGTCTGTCAAGATTGTTTTGAATTCTGCTCCTGTCTTCTGGAGTGTTAGAAGACAGGAGCAGAATTCAAAATGATCTTGATCAGTAGTAGGTCAATAGGTACTGTTTCAGCGGGAAGGTAACGGCGCTACAAACAATTATGCCAGCCACATGACCTTGGAGGTGTCTACGGACAACGCCGGCTCTTCAGCTTAGAAATGGAGATGAGCACCAACCCCCCAGAGTGTGAGTAGAGGAATAGGTACCGCTCCGGCGGGAAGGTAACAGCGCTCCATGCAGTCATGCCAGTGGCCACATGACCTTGGAGGTGTCTACGGACAACGCCGGCTCTTCAGCTTAGAAATGGAGATGAGCACCAACCCCCCAGAGTGTGAGTAGAGGAATAGGTACCGCTCCGGCGGGAAGGTAACAGCGCTCCATGCAGTCATGCCAGTGGCCATATGACCTTGGAGACGTCTACGGACAACGCCGGCTCTTCGGCTTAGAAATGGAGATGAGCACTAACCCCCAGACACGACTGGACAACATCAGGGGAATACCTATCTCAATTTAGTATGAGAAGCAACAATGTTGATAGAGATATGGGACACACAATTTCCTCCCCAGAAAGACTGGGAAGATATAACAGACCAGAGCACTGAATTACACAGAGACTCAACAGGCCCTTCTGCAGAGAGCACACAGTTTATACATGACTGAAATAAAAACATACATAGATCAGCCTGACTATACAGCACCTTTCCAATATCTTCTATCTAGCTATCTGATTACATAGTATGCTGTCCTGCCTGATCAAAGACTATTTTTCCTGTAGTAAAAAGAGGGGTTAATGACTGAAGCGATTCTTGCAAAGTTTGGAGCTTGACCCTTGGAAAGAAATCAAAGCTTCTGACAAAAGCAAGAGGAATCCCGTAGGAGGGCATGTCAGCACATGCAAGGCTGTCTGTAACTGGATCTCCTGGTGGCTTTGAAGGAGCTTTCCCCTCTTCTTTCAAAGTCAGCGTCTCTCTTTCTCTGTCTAGAACATCCGAGTTTTTGTTTGTTCGCTTAAGCAGAGCTGGCTGCTAAAACAAAAGCAGGAGCCATCACATGAGTGCTTCCATGGTTAGCCAATCTACTAACACAGATATATAGTCAACCCTCCACATTTGCTTGGGTTTGGGGCACAGGGTTCCCCATGGAATCGAAAAACTGCCATTAAAGAAATTGAGAAGAATCCATAAAAATGGAAAATGCAAATATCGAGAGATGACTGTATGGAATGGGGAAGATGGGGACACCATATTCTAGTTCAGATCCTTGGTCTATCTAATGTAAGTATTGTCAGCTCTGGTTGGCAGGCTGAATTCTTTCCTGTCCCTTGATGGCCTCGGATGGACCTGCCAAATGTTCATAAGTAAAGGTTTCCCCTGACGTTAAGTCCAGTTGTGACCGATTCTGGGGGTTGGTGCTCATCTCCATTTCTAAGCCAAAGAGCCGGCGTTGTCCGTAGACACCTCCAAGGACATGTGGCCATAGGCATGACTGCATGGAGCGCCGTTACCTTCCCGCCAGAGTGGTACCTATTCCTCTACTCACACTCTGGGGGGTTGGTGCTCATCTCCATTTCTAAGCCGAAGAGCTGGCGTTGTCCGTAGACACCTCCAAGGTCATGTGGCAATTGGCATGACTGCATGGAGCGCCGTTACCTTCCTGCCGAAGCGATACCTATTCCTCTACTCACACTCTGGAGGGTTGGTGCTCATCTCCATTTCTAAGCCAAAGAGCCAGCGTTGTCCATAGACACCTCCAAGGTCATGTGGCCATTGGCATAACTGCATGGAGCGCTGTTACCTTCCCGCCGGAGCGGTACCTATTGATGATTTGTTCAAATGTTCATAGGGCCCATATAACCTAGAATATCAAGCCATTTCAAGGCAGTGCAAACATCTGAAGATGGAAGTGGTCCAGATGTTGATCTAAGCATGTAGTGCAGGATCAGGCTCGGATGGGAGGTCACTATGGGCCCTTCCACACAGCCATATCTCCCAGAATATCAAGGCAAAATAGGTGCAGAGCAAATATTCAGAAATGGGGCTACAAAGTGGAGTCCGCGACATGCAAGTATGGAGAAGAACAAACCACAGACCATTGACTACAATGCAGCCTGAGCCCTGCCACATGCACAATGGAGGACACCCGAGACAGTCCAAGTGGCCAGCTTCTGGTCAAAGAACATTCAGTATAATGCCAAGTTTTTAATTTTGTGTTTTTAAATACATGATAATTGTATCCTCAACTCGCTTCTGGCACAATAAATAAATAAAATTAGCTGGCATCCCCCCCCCCCCCCCCCCCCCCCCGCGCGATGTGTGACAGGAAGTTGCTGCCACATGCAAGAGAAATAAGGGAGAATACTGTGAAAGCCACCCACTGCATGGCTATGAGCCTCCTCCCAGTAGACTCAAATCAAGGAAAAGCTTCACCAGAACCACCACTCTTAATTTTCCTCCAGCAACAGCAAGCCGCTTTGAGTCCCCTCGGGGAGAAAGACGGGGTAAAAGTGATGTAAATAAAATAAATAAATAAATATCCAACGTTCTTGATTATCCAACGCATTTTTGTAGTCAATGTTTTCAATATTGATGTTTAATAGGCTTTTCCTTAATCCCTCCTTATTATCCAACATATTTTATTATTTATTTATTTACAGCATTTATATTCCGCCCTTCTTTCTCACCCCGAAGGGGACTCAGGGCGGATCACATTACACATATAGGCAAACATTCAATGCCTTTTAACATAGAACAAAGACAAGACAAACATAGGCTCCGAGCGGGCCTCGAACTCATGACCTCCTGGTCAGAGTGATTCATTGCAGTGATTTATTGCAGCTGCTCTCCAGCCTGCGCCACAGCCCGTTATCCAACATTCGCTTATCCAACATTCTGCCGGCCCGTTTAGCTTGCATAAGTGAGACTCTACTGTATTATTATTGCATTTATTATTTTACTCTATTTTTACATGTATTATTTTACTCTATTTATTATTATTATTACATGTATTATTTTACTCTATTATTATTATTATTATTAATTAGTAATTATTAATTACTATTATTAAAAGAATACATAAGCACATTTACATTGAAGAAGATGAGAATTATGATTTGATCAAAGTTGGACAGTCTTATCTTAAATTTGAGCTTTATGTAAATATTCAAAAACATTTAACCTACTGATGCCTCAATTAATGTAATTTTATTGGTACAGTAGAGTCTCACTTATCCAAGCTAAACGGGCTGGCAGAAGCTTGGATAAGCGAATATCTTGGATAATAAGGAGGGATTAAGGAAAAGCCTATTAAACATCAAATTAGGTTATGATTTTACAAATGAAGCACCAAAACATCATGTTAGACAACAAATTTGACAGAAAAAGTAGTTCAATAGGAAGTAATTTTATGTTGTAATTACTGTATTTACGAATTTAGCACCAAAATATCATGATATATTGAAAACATTGACTACAAAAATGGCTTGGATTATCCAGAAGCTTGGATAAGTGTGGCTTGGATAAGTGAGACTCTACTGTATCTATTTTTATTTCTGAAATTTACCACCCTCGGCTTATACTGGAGTCAATGTTTTCCCAGTTTTTTTTTTTTTTTGGTAAAATTAGGTGCCTCGGCTTGTATTCGGGTTGGCTTATACTCGAGTATATGCGGTACTTATTGATGAAATGCTTTTGACAGGAAAGAAATGAATGACCCCTCTCGGCCTTCTCTTTTCCAAGTTAAAGATCCACAGGTCCTGCAGCCACTTCTCATAGAACTTGGCTTCCAAACCTTTTTTAAACCTTCCAAAGCCTGCCCCTGTGACAAGGACTCTCAAGTTTGGACCTTAAAATATCGCCTTGGGAGAGTCCTGACTCAAACTGGGCTACCTATTTGTTGGCTGGGAATGATGCTAACGGTAGCCCAGTTCCTTTGACAGGTGCCTGAGAGCAATTTCATTCTAGGCTGATGGAATGTCAACCCTGTTTGTGGTTTTGTGTGTGTGCGAGAAAGAAGGGAGTGAAGAGAAGCAGCAGGCCATATCCTATTAACCATTAGCAGCCAGCCAACCCTCCCTCTTTAGAGTCCATTTAGTCATTAAGTAAACAGCCCTTCACATACTTGGCGATGCACAGATGACAGGGAAACAATGCCACAGAGTAGCTCGCTGGCTCCATTTCTGAAGTGGCAAACATTTTCAGGGTAAAAATATAGCCTCTTTGCCGGTTGTTTTGGGGATGACATTGTCTCCCAACCACAGCCGCACCATTGTTTTCTGTGGTTTTCGTCTTCATCACTTTTCCTTGGTGCAAATTTTGCAGAGAGGGTCCTACAAGAACAACCTTGTTTTGCCATGGGAGGACCCGAAGATCAGGAGAGGATTTGGTAGCGAAAGGCCCAAACTCCAGAGCAAATACCTTTCCAGAATAAAACTCGAGAGCAACAGGGTAACAAACGGCATTTGTGGTCAGAGGAATGGCTTTGCAACAAACAGAGAGAGCTCCACTCTACAATGGAAGAGCAATGACTGGTAAGAAAAATATAACTCCCGCACCTTTTTCAACAAAACCATGCGAGAAAGACAACCTTAAATTGAAATGTATGCAAATTATGGGTTTTCTTTCCATAGAAATAAGGGCTCCTTTTGTCCTAAGATGGTTTGCTATCCAGCTGAACATTTCTACGGATGAAAGAAAGAGGCAATTTGTGCTGATGTTTCTCTCTAAGTGCATCTACACTGTAGAATGAATGTAGTTGAACACTGTTTAAACAGTCATGGCTCAGTGCAAAGGATTTACAGTTTAGTGAGGCATCAGCACTCTTGGGAAGGCTATAAACCAGTGGTTCTCAACCTGTGGTCTGTGGACCACCAGTGGTCCCCAAGAACTAAAATATGGTCCGTGGCCTCACCGTTGCAATGAGAGCGACTGGTCTCGCAAAATCCCGGGGATATTGGGAGGGGAGAGGCTGACTACCCATGAAAGGCAGGCATAGGCGGGACAACGCCTCCTGACTGCCGCTTATCCTCCTCCTCTCTCCCCCTGAGTGGAGCCGTTCCATGTGGCGCCTTGGTGTCTTCATTTTTAGGCCTGTTCCTGGGGTGATTTGGGGTGCTGATTCAGAACATTGCATTGAATAGACCACATCAGCTCTAGGTTATTATTTATTTATTTATTTATTTACATCATTTATATTCCGCCCTTCTCACCCCGAAGGAGACTCAGGGCGGATCACATTACACATATTAGGCAAACATTCAATGCCTTTTTAACACAAGACAAAGACAAACAAACATAGCTCCGAGCGGGCCTCGAACTTATGACCTCCTGGTCAGTGACTCATTGCTCTCCCGTCTGCACCACAGCCCCGTTTTATGGTTTTCGTTGGGCGAGCAGATGGCAACTACCGGATGGCATATGTTCTGTATCAGAAACTAGAGTGGATGTGGTCTATCCAATACAAGTTTCTAAATCAGCACCCCAAATAACCAAACCAAATCTAGTTGATCAAAAACTGATTTTTTTTTTTTTTTGGTGTCAGGAGCAACTTGAGTCGCTTCTGGAGTGAGAGAATTGGCTGTCTGCAAGGACGTTGCCCAGGGGACGCCTGGATGTTTTGTTTTTACCATCCTTGTGGGAGGCTTCTCTCATGTCCTCGCATGGAGCTGGAGCTGATAGAGGGAACTCATCCGCACTCTCCCCGGGTGGTATTTGAACCTGGCAGCTTTCAGGTCAGCAACCCAACCTTCAAGTCACTTAGTCCACTATGCCATCTGGGGGCTCCAAAAAAGCCCCCTGATTTGTAACCCTTTTGGGATTGCTGTTGGAGAGTGGTCCCTGACCAAAGTGGTCCCTGGTCAAAAAAAAGGTTGGGAACCACTGCTTTAAACAGTCCTGGCTCAATGCCATGGATTTTCAGTTTAGGGAAGAGAAGGCTAAAAAAACCAAGTAAAACTACAACTCCCAGGAGAAGAAATTTCACCTCATGGGCTTGGGCCCACAAAATTAATAATGTTTCTCACAATTCCTTCCAAAGACACCAGATTTGAGGTTGAGTTGGTAAGGAAGTGGATGGTGCTGGGCGAGGGTGCCACCACCGATGAAGATTTGACCAAGGAAGGTGACGAATCCATTACCAGGCCCTCTGAGAATAATGTCCATCCAGTTCCTTTGCAACAGAGTTGGAGGGAGCTTCACGGGGCGGCCAGAGATGGGGACAAGCGCCTGGTCAAGCAGCTGTTGAAACAAGGGGCAGCCACAGAGAACAGGTGAGGAGATGGCATGGACATTTCACTTCTGTTGTGCCAAAATGGGCACCAAAAACTCTCAAACCACCACTACATTATTTGAGTATCCATGGATTTTGGTATCCATGGGAAGTTCTGAAACCAAACCCCTACAGACATTATGGGTGCCCTGTGAAAAATAGAACTGGACACTGAATGCTTCCAGAGACCTGTCTCAAGCTGCAGAGAGAAGCGGGTTGTTGTTGTTGTTGTTGTTATTGTTGCTGTTGCTATTATTATTATTTTATTATATAATTTTCTCGTTTCTGGAGACATCCAATTTTACTCCATTTATGAATGGCAGTTTGGCACTACTTGAATTGCCATGGCTCAATGCAACAGAATTGTATGAATTGTAGTTTTACAAAGTCTTTTTGCCATCTCTGCCCAAGAGTGTTGGTACCTCCCGAAACTACAACTCCCAGAAATCCACAAACATTGCGCCATCCCCTTGCATTGCAAGGAAGAGATGATGAAGAAGAGTACAAAAGGGCAGTGATCGAGCTGATTCAGGTTCCATTCAGTTGTCCAGACCATCACACAATCCCAAGATACTCCTAAATTTCCAGTAAGCTCTGGAGCATCCTCTCACTGTACCAAAAGCTGAGTAAAGTCAGAAAACCCACAGTATTCACCAGTAGTCAGTGAACATTGTGGGGATGGGGTTGTTGTATGTTTTCCGGGCTGTCTGGCCATGTTCCAGAAGTATTCTCTCCTGACGTTTCACCCACATCTATAGCAGGCATCCTCAGAGGTTGTGAGGTATGGAGAAAACTAAGCAAAGAGGTAAATATATATCTGTGGAAAGTCTAGGGCAGTGATGGCCAACCTATGACACGTGTGTCAACACTGACACACCTAGCCATTTTTGCTGACACACTGCTGCGTGCAAATTGATTGGATGACTATGTCTTTTGTGGCCAAATTTGGTGTGATTTGGTCCAGTGGTTTTGTTGTTTACTCCATGGGAATTATGCACATTACATTTATATAATACTAGCTGTGCCCGGCCACGCGTTGCTGTGGCGAAGTATGGTGGTATGGGAAATAAAGTATTGAGGAATTGGTGGTAGTTAAGGTCAAGGGTAAAGGTTTTCCCCAGACATTAAGTCCAGTCGTGTCTTACTCTGGAGGTTGGTGCTCATCTCCACTTCTAAGCCGAAGAGCCGGCGTTGTCCGTAGACTCCTCCAAGGTCATGTGGGATGACTACATGGAGCGGCGTTACCTTCCTGCCGGAGCAGTACCTATTGATGCACTCACATTTGCATGTTTTCGAAATTCTGGGTTGGCAGAAGCTGGAGCTAACAGTGGGGGCTCTCTCCGCTCCCCCAATTCAAACCTGTGGCCTTTCAGTCCAGAAGTTCAGCAGTTCAGCGCTTTAACACGCTGCGCCATCAGGGGATATTATTTCCTAAAGGTTGTGAATATACAATATTTCTGATTGGTTTTTTTTGTTTGTTGGAGGCAAGTATGAATGCTGCAATTAGGAAAAATGATTAGGATGTAATGGCCTTGCAGCTTTAAAGCCTTGCTGTTTCCTCCCTGAGTGAATTTTTTGTTGGGAGGTGTTAGCTGGCCCTGATTGTTTCCTGTCTGGAATTCCCTTGTTTTCAGAGTGGTGTTGTTTGCAATATTTTATGTGCTTCTACTGTCTGTGGCCCTGAGAAAACAGAGGATTTTCCAGACTTTGATGATGGGAATACTTTGTTGGGAGGTGTTAGCTGGCCCTGATTGTTTCCTGTCTGGAATACCCTTGTTTTCAGAGTGATGTTGTTTGCGATATTTTATGTGCTTCTACTGTCTGTGGCCCTGAGAAAACAGGATTTGCCAGACTTTGATGATGGGAATACTTTGTTGGGAGGTGTTAGCTGGCCCTGATTGTTTCCTGTGTGGAATTCCCCTGTTTATTTACTATCCTGGTTTTAGAGATTATATTGTTCTGCATTATTCTATCCCAGTAATTATTTCATATTAAAGAAGAATCTCACTTATCCAACATTCGCTTATACAATGTTCTGGATTATCCAACGCAGTCTGCCTTTTCATAATCAATGTTTTTGTAGTCAGTGTTTTAAATTCATTGTGATATTTTAGTGGTAAATTTGTAAATACAGTACAGTAGAGTCTCACTTATCCAACATAAACAGGCCGGCAGAACGTTGGATAAGCGAATATGTTGGATAATGAGGAATTAAGGATAACCCTATTAAACATCAAATTAAGTTATGATTTTACAAATTAAGCACCAAAACATCATGTTAGACAACAAATTTGTCAGAAAAAGTAGTTCAGTACACAGTAATGCTATATAGTAATTACTGTATTTATGAATTTAGCACCAAAATATCACGATATATTGAAAGCATTGACTACAAAAATGCGTTGGATAATCCAGAACGTTGGATAAGCGAGTGTTGGATAAGTGAGACTCTACTGTAAATACTACATAGCATTACTGCGCATGGAACTACTTTTTCTGTCAAATTTGTTGTATAATATGATGTTTTGGTGCTTAATTTGTATAACGATTACCTAATTTGATGTTTAATTGGCTTTTCCTGAATCCCTTCTTATTATCCAACATATTCACTTATCCTGCCGGCCTGTTTACGTTGGATAAGTGAGACTCTACTGTATATTTCTAATCTTATATTATCTGCTCAGAACTGGATTATCTGAGGCCCCTTCTTCACAGCTGTATAAAATGCACACTGAAGTGGATTATATGGTAGTGCGGAGTCAAGATAATCCAGTGCAAAGCAGATAATATAAGATTCTAAATGGGTTATATAGCTGTTTGGAAGGGCCTTGAGTCTACACTGCCATATAATCCAGTACAAATTAGATAATCTGTGGAAGAAGTCTAAGTGAGGCCTAAATCTGCCTGTCCCCTAACTGAAACCTGGCTGTCCCTTGGTTGCTAGGCAACCAAGTGGGCAGAGATTAGCCCTCTAAACTGGCAGCAATTGGATAAAAAACATTATTGCTCTCCCTCTAATTAGGACTTTATTTTTCTTTTCTTTTTGTTGTATCAACCTTGAGGCATGGATGATGGGTTGTGTTGTCAAATTTTGAGGTTGGGGGGCCTGTACTTTTGTTGTTTTGTGAATTGCCGTGATGCCATCACTCTTTTATATATATACTAGCTGTGCCCAGCCACACGTTGCTGTGGCTTAGTCTGGTGGTGTTGGTCAGTCTACATTAGGTTGTATTTATGCTGTGACCTCCACCTTCTTTATACTCACATTAGTAGTAGTATTTGAAGTCTGTTACCTTGTTCAATTTTTGTGTTGATTGATAATTGCTTGAGATCCCTGTTGTCTTTGGTTTGTTGTTAGTTGTAATGTCTGATTCTGCTGAGTGCGGTTTATATTTTTATTGTGGTACAATAGTCTTTTTTTTGTTTTGCCTATGTAGGTGTTTATTATTATTGTTGTTGTAGTGGTCATGAAGGTTGGATAAGTTAGATGCTACTGTATTGTTTTTTGGAGGCCCAGTGTAGCACTGACTGGCCTCTCAGCCTCAGTGCCTGGCTGTTTCTTGCCTGTGATAATGTTGATTCTTATTGTTGTTGTTGTTGTCATTGTTATTATTGTAATTGTTTTTTTGGAGGCCAAGTGTGAATGTAGGGATTGGGGAGGTGGATGAGTTGTGTTGTCAAATTTTGTATTTGTTATAGTCACAATGCGTTGTTGTGAGTTTTGTGGGTCCGGATTGTGGTTTTGTGGTGTGGTTGTGTTGTTACAACTGAGAGGCAAGGTTTTTGTGTTGTGTTGGCAAGTATTGTATTTCTGGGGCGTTTAGTTGTGTTGTTATAGTCACGATGCATTGTTGTGAGTTTTGTGGGTCCGGATTGTGGTTTTGTGGTGTGGTTGTGTTGTTACAATCGGGAGGGAATGCTTTTGTGTTGTGTTACCAAGTTTCGTATTTCTGGGGCGTTTAGTTGTGTTGTTATAGTCATGATGCGTTGTTGTGAGTTTTGTGGGTCCTGTGTGGTTTTGTGGTGTGGTTGTGTTGTTACAACCTGGAGGCAAGGCTTTTGCATTGTTTTGCCAAGTTTTGTATTTCTGGGGCGTTTAGTTGTGTGCCAAGTTTCGTATTTCTGGGGCGTTTAGTTGTGTTGTTATAGTCATGATGCTTTATTGTAAGTTTTGTGGGTCCGGATTGTGGTTTTGTGGTGTGGTTGCGTTGTTACAACCGGGAGGCAAGGCTTTTGCATTGTGTTGTTAAGTTTTATATTTCTGGGGTGTTTAGTTGTGTGCCAAGTTTCGTATTTCTGGGGCGTTTAGTTGTGTTGTTATAGTCACGATGTGTTGTTGTGAGTTTTATGGGTTCGGATTGTAGTTTTGTGGTGTGGTTGTGTTGTTACAACCTGGAGGGAAGGCTTTTGTGTTGTGTTGCCAAGTTTTGTATTTACGGGGCGTTTAGTCGTGTTGTTATAGTCACGATGTGTTGTTGTGAGTTTTGTGGGTCCTGTGTGGTTTTGTGGTGTGGTTGTGTTGTTACAACTGGGAGGCAAGGCTTTTGCATTGTGTTGCCAAGTTTTGTATTTCTGGGGCGTTTAGTTGTGTTGTTATCGCATGATGCGTTGTTGTGAGTTTTGTGGGTCTGGATTGTGGTTTTGTGGTGTGGTTGTGTTGTTGTAACCTGGAGGCAAGCCTTTTGCATTGTGTTGCCAAATTTCGTATTTCTGGGATGTTTAGTTTTGTTGTTATAGTCACTGCGCAAACAACTTTATCATTTTATATATATAGATATATATATATATATATATATATATATATATATATATATATATTCTATTATTATTGTAGTATATTATCATTTTATTACTATTATATTATTCATTATTCATTGAAACTAGAATAGAGAGAAATCAGCGTGGAAACTGCAAGAGGTCCCATAGATTGTTGTACATGGAAATAATGGCAGTAAATAGTTTTTGATTTATTAAACACAGTTATATATTACAATTATATATTTTTGTATATTTAAACTATACGTATTGCGAAATTATGGGTTTTTTCTAGAAGTGACACACCACCCAAGTCATGCTAGGTTTTTTGGTGAATTTTGACACACCAAGCGCAAAAGGTTGCCCATCATTGGTCTAGGGTGAGAGAGGTGAATGTTGTAGTTAATCACCTAAATTAGCATTGAAAAACTTATTTGCTGTCTTCTTCCTGCCTCTGGGGCATCCTTTGTTTAGAGTCATTAACTGCCCTTGGTTGATTCATGTCTGGAAATCCTCTGTTTTCAAAGTGTTACTTTTTATTTACTGTTCTGACTTTTGAGTTTTTTAATACTGGTAGCCAGATTTTGTTGCTTCCTCCTTTCTGTCGAAGTTGTGGATTTCAATGGCTTCTCTGTGTAGTCTGACATGACAGTTGTTGGAGTGGCCAAGCATTTCTGTCTTCTCAAATAATATACTGTGTCCAGGTTGATTCATCAAGTGCTCTGCTATGGCTGATTTCTCTGGTTGAGTTAGTCTGCAGTGCCTTTCATATTCTTTGACTCGTGTTTGGACAATGCTGCGTTTGGTGGTCCCTGTGTAGACTTGTCCACAGCTGCATGGTATACAGTAGACTCCTGCAGATGAGAGAGGATCCCTCTGCAGGAGTCTCATTGTGGGAATGGCCAGAAAAGGATTCAAAGAAACCACTTTTATGTTACCTTCCTCAACCCCAGTCTCTGGGTCAGTAGAAAAGAAGCTCGTTGTTTCTGACTCTTGTTTCATTCTTCCTTTTCCAGAGATGAGAATGGGTGGACGCCCTTACATGCTGCGTCGCTAAATGGTCATGTCATGCTGGTGAGGTTTCTCGTCCGGCGTGGAGCCATGATCCACGCTACTGACCATGCCGGCTACACGCCGCTGCACTTTGCTGCCTGGAGTGGCCACACTCAGGTGGCAGACTTCCTCTTGACTCGGGGAGCCCTGGTCATTGCATCCAGCCAAGGAGCCCTGACCCCGCTTCACTGCGCAGCTGCCAATGGGCACATGCTGGTAACACAGCTCTTTCTGCAGCATGGCACTGATCCAGCATTTAGGGACCATAACCAATGGGCTGCCTTGCACTGGGCCACAGCTAACAACCAGCTGCACATCATGGACCTCCTCCTATCCCAGCATTGCAGCCCGGATCTAAGATGCCAAGGGGGCATCGCTCCGCTGCATATAGCAGCCGAGGTTGGAAGAACGGAAGCGTTGCGCCTCTTGCTTGAGAAGGGGGCCAGTGTGAACATCCAGGATGATTTGGGAAGGACTCCGCTTTCTGTTGCTTCTACCAACAGCAATCATGAGGTTAGCCTTTTAAGAAATAATAATAATAATATATTTCTATTCCGCTCTATCTCCCTGAGAGGACTCAGGGCAAATTACAGAACACACCCATGGCAAGCATTCAATAAAGCCTCCGATGGCCTAGGGGATAAAAGCCTTGTGACTTGAAGGTTGGGTTGCTGACCTGAGAGCTGCCAGGTTCAAATCCCACCCAGGGAGAGCGTGGATGAGCTCCCTCTATCAGCTCCAGCTCCATGCGGGGACATGAGAGAAGCCTCCCACAAGGATGGTAAAAACATCAAAACATCCAGGCGTCCCCTGGGCAACGTCCTTGCAGATGGCCAATTCTCACACTCCAGAAGCAACTCCGGTTGCTCCTGACACGAAAAAAAAAATGTTGTTATACACTTACCAAGGACAGATAATACACAAACAGAGGAAAAGGCTTCTCCATCTTATTTCTGGCATCTTGGAGGCTGTGCTTGATTCTGGCCACGTGGGCTGCTGTTGCTCCATCTTCCAGTCTGAGGAGCTTTGTTGTCCTTAGATGTCCTTCCGATCGATGTCCTTAATATTACCTCCCAGCTAAAAGCGGTACCTATTTATCTACTCATATGTCTGCTTTTGATCTGTTAGGTGCGGAGCCCCTGGTGGCATAGTGGATTAAAGCCTTGTGACTTGAAGGTTGGGTAGCTGACCTGAAGGCTGCCAGGCTCGAAGGCTGCCACCCGGGCAGAGCGTGGATGAGCTCCCTCTATCAGCTCCAGCTCCATGCGGGGACATGAGAGAAGCCTCCCACAAGGATGGTAAAAATATCAAAACATCCGGGCATCCCCTGGGCAACGTCCTTGCAGACGGCTAATTCTCTCACACCAGAAGCAACTCAGGTTGACACGAAAAAAAGCTGTTAGGTGGGCGGGGAGCTGGAGCTAATGGTGGGAGCTCACCCTGACCTGGGCTCAAACTGTTGACCTTTCGATTGGCAGGATTTTTCTGCAACTAGCGGTTTACCTGCTGTGCTAAACCCAGCCCCCTAGTAGCAGTTCAACCAGCACTTAGCTCTGGGCAAAAATAACAAATTTGATCATAAAATCCTAGAGCTGGAAGAAAACACAAAGTCCATCCAGTCCGATCCCCTGCTGTCATGCAGACACAATCAAACCATGGCTCATGGGTCAGCTTATACTCGAGAATATATGGTACATTTATTATTTTTCTCTATTATTATTGGTATTATTACATTTATTATTTTTCTCTATTATTGTTGCTACTATTACATTTATTTTACTCTATTATTATTATTATTATTATTATTATTATTATTATTATTAATGGATTTATTATTTCACTCTGATATTATTATTATTATTACTATTGCATTGTTTTACTCTATTTATTATTACGTGTATTATTTTCCTGTATTTATTATTATTATGATTACATGTATTATTTTACTCTATTATTATTAAAAGGATACACAAGCACATTTACATTGAAGAAGATGAGAATAATGATTTGATCAGAGTTGGACAGTCTTATCTTAAATTTAAATTAGTCTTAAATTATTCAGGACTCCTCCCTACCTAATGTGACCTTAAATGATTCTAATGCACTTTATCTATTAACGAATTTGTTACTCTTAATGTGCACCTTGCTTATCCACTATTGCAACCTCGTTCTTTTTAATTTGATGTTTTAATTCTGTGTTGTGTTTTTTGCCTATTGTGTATATTTTATAATTGGTTTTTGTTGTTGTCCTTTGATGTTTCATATTTTATCATTGCTTGTATTTTGATTTTGCTGTAAGCCGCCCCGAGTCCCCTTCGGGGAGATGGAGGCGGGATATAAATAAACTTCTTCTTCTTATTATTATTATTATTATTAAATTTGAGCTTTATGTAAATGTTCAAAAACATTTAACCTATGGATGCCTCAATTAATGTAATTTTATTGGTATCTATTTTTATTTTTGAAATTTACCACCCTTGGCTTATACTGGAGTCAATGTTTTCCCAGTTTTCCTTCTTTTCTTTTCTTTTTTTCTTTTCAGTTTTTTATTTAAATTATTGATTCTTATTGATTATTAATTCTTGTGGTAAAATTTTGATGTTTAATAGGCTTTTTCTTAATCTCTCCTTATTATCCAACATATTCACTTATCCAACGTTCTGCCGGCCTGTTTATGTTGGATAAGTGAGACTCTACTGTATATTGATAATGTTATATTATCTGCTTAGAACTGGATTATATGAGGCTCCTTCTACACAGCTGGATAAAATGCACACTGAAGTGGATTATATGGCAGTGTGGACTTAAGATAATCCAGTTCAAAGCAGATAATATAAGATTCTAAATGGGTTATATAGCTGTGTGGAAGGGCCTTGAGTCTACACTGCCATATATTGTAATCCAGTTAAAATGAGATAATCTGTATTTATAGGCAGTGTGGAAGAGGCCTAAGTGAGGCCTAACTCTGCCTGTCCCCTGGGCTGAGTGGGTTGCTAGGAGACCAAGTGGGCGGAACTTAGCCTTCAAACTGGCAGCAATTGGATGAAAGGAATTATTCCTCTCCATGTAATTAGGACTTTATTTTTCTTTTCTTTTTGTTGTATCAACCTAGAGCCGTGGATGATGGGCTGTGTTGTCAAATTTCGAGGTTTCGTGGTAAAATTAGGTGCCACAGCTTATACTCAGGTATATACGGTATATAATGTGGGCCTCTCTTCTCTCATTCACCAGGTTGTGGAGCAGCTCCTCAAGGCTCAAGCAGATGTGAACCTGGCCAACCGTCATGGCTGCACCCCGCTCCATAAGGCCACTGCTGCTGGGCACTTGCCCACCGTGTGCCTCTTGGTTGGGGAAAACGCCACCAGCGTCAATGCAAGGGATAGCCTTGGCTTCACCCCACTCCACCGAGCCGCCATCTGCAGCCGCATGGACATAGCCAGCTTCCTCCTGGACCACGGTGCTCATGTCAACGCACAAGGGTGGCTCAGCAAGACCCCTTTGCATCTCGCCTCGGAAAAAAGCCATTTCCCTTTAATGGAATTTTTATTGGCGAAAGGTGCGGACCGTACTCTGAGGACTCAGTGGCATGAGACAGCTGAAGATCTGGCACCAAAGCTTCAGGTTTAGGCATGGAAGAAAGCTTGAACTGCATCATATTCATTTAGGCAATCCCTTGTTGTCCGAGTATGATGGCCTTCCAAGTGTAGTGTCTTGGCAGTGACTGTAGAACCCTATTCTTGACCTGCACGTTCTTCCACAGTGAGAACATCGGTTTCCATGTGCAAGGCCATCCCAGTTAGGGTTGGCTTGCTGTGCCTACCTCTTGGCGTGTTTCTTCCTTTCGCTCTCCATTTGTGCCTCTTCAAATTCCACAACATTGCTGGTCACAGCTGGCCTCCAGTTAGAGCATTCAAGGGCCAGGGCTTCCCAGTTCTCTCTCTGTGTCTATGCTACAGTTTTTAAGCTTAGCTTTAAGCCCATCTTTCAATCTCTTTTCCTGTCCACCAATATTCCGTTTTCCGTTCTTGAGTTAGGAGTAGAGTAACTGCTTTGGAAAATGGTGATTATGCATTCGGACAAGGTGGCCAGTCCAGCGGAGTTGATGGCGTAGGAGCATCGCTTCAGTGCTGGTGGTCTTTGCTGCTTCGAGCACATTTACATTTGTCCGCCTGACTTCCCAAGAGATTTGTAGGATTTTTCAGAGGCAACGCTGATGAAATTGTTCCAGGAGTTGAATGTGATGTCTGTAGATGTTTTGCAGGCATATAACAGGGTTGGGAGGACAATAGCTTTGTAAACAAGCACCTTGATATCCCTACACATGTCCCAATCCTCAAACACTCTCTGCTTCATTCGGAAAAATGCTGCACTCGCAGAGCTCAGGCGATGTTGTATTTCAGTGTCAATGTTGACTTGACAATGTTGACAATGTGTGACGTCTATAGACATTCCACATCTCACAGGCATATAACAGGGTTGGGAGGACAATAGCTTTGTAAACAAGCACCTTGGTCTCCCTACGGATGTCCCGATCCTTAAACACTCTCTGCTTCATTCGGAAAAATGCTGCACTCGCAGAGCTCAAGCGGTGTTGTATTTCAGTGTCAATGTTGACTTTTACAGAGAGACGGCTGCCAAGGGAGCGGAAATGGGCAACATTTTCTAATGTTACACCATTAAACTGTATTCCTGGCATTACAGGGGGATTTGCTGATGACTGCTGGAAGAGGACTTTGGTTTTCTCGATGTTCAATGAGAGGCCGAGCTTCTCATATGCTTCTGCAAAGGTGTTTAGAGTAGCTTGTAGGTCTTCTTCTGAATGCGCACAGACTATGTTATCATCAGCATATTTGAGTTCTATAACAGATGTTTTTGGCTGTCAGTCTACTGAGGTTAAATAGTTTGCCATCTGTCTGATAGATGATTTCCACTCCTGTGGGAAGCTTCCCATCAACAAGATGAAGTATCATAGCGATGAAGATGGAAAATAAGGTTGGGCAAGAACACATCCCTGTTTGATACTTAATTCCACCTTTAATGGGTCACTTTGGGGAGCCATTGCTGTCCAAGACTGTTGCCATCATGTCATTGTGAAGGAGCTGCAGGATGTTCACTGCATCATATGGGTCTACACTCACCACACTGTAAGACAATTACCTTCAAAGGGTCCTGGCTCAGGAAGGAAATCAGGCAGAGAAACTCAATCTCGTGAGAGATGCAAAAAGCAAAGTTTATTATCATAGCTATGATAAGGCAAACAATTTCAATGGGTCCCGTACCATGCAAATGGCTGCCGCAACATGTGCGAAGCAAACAAATAATATATACCTTTGGCTTATCTAAAATTGACCAATGGCTGAGGATCTTCCTCACCTTCCACACCTACTTGGCATAAATGATATCAATGACCTCACTTGTTTACTCTGAGCTTTCTTCTCTCTTTAGAACTTCCTGGAGAAAGGCACCAGCTCGCAGGAAGGGAGGGGCATATGCAGAGGCAAAGCCACATAGGCAAAAGTTTATTACAGTAGAATCTCACTTATCCAACACTCGCTTATCCAACGTTCTGGATTATCCAACGCATTTTTGTAGTCAATGTTTTCAATAAATCGTGATATTTTGGTGCTAAATTTGTAAATACAGTAATTACAACATAGCATTAATGTGTAATGAACTACTTTTTCTGTCAAATTTGTTGTATAACATGATGTTTTGGTGCTTAATTTGTAAAATCATAACATATTTTAATGTTTAATAGACTTTTTCTTAGTCTCTCCTTATTATCCAACATATTTGCTTATCCAACATTCTGCCGGCCTGTTTATGTTGGATAAGTGAGACTCTACTGTATTTTCTGTCTTATGGTCCCTTCAATATGATTTCAAATGGCATTATGACAGTGTATAATAGATCCAGCCTATATTCGTCTCAGATTCCAGTTAGTGGATCTTGGGGACACAGGCTATCGATGCGAAAGAAAATTATAAGGGACTTTGTGTTTCTAAAGCCGGATCCGATTAGTGCTGAACATATGGTACAGCTCTTAGTCCTAATCCTTTATAGAAAATCTATTTAGTGCAGATATGGGTCAACTTTGGCCCTCCTTCCAGATGTTTTGGACTTCAACTGGGCTGTTAGGAACTGTGGGAGTTGAAGTCCAAAACACCTGGAGGGCCAAAGTTTGCCTATTCCTAGTGTAGACTCATATAATCCAGTTAAAAGCAGATTGTAAATAGAAGGGACTTTAGAAGGGCCTGTCTCTTTAAGGGGGTTTCAGGGCAACGTGACACGTCAGCGCCCCCTGCCGGCAAGTGCTGCGTCCACTTCCACAGAGTGTGGCGAATGATGCCGGAAGTTTAGGGGCGAGCATTACCTTTCGGGCCTCTTTGGAGCGCTATCTCCCAGGAAGAAGGCGTCGCCGCGCGCTCCGCGTGGTCCTAGAGCCCGCCTTTTCTTTTTTTGCACTTCCTTTTCCAAGATGGTGTTCCTAACCTCCAGTTTGTGGAACCGGGCGCGTTTAACCGACCGCTATTGGCGCAAGCTAGAGGTGCTTCAGCATGCACGGGTAGGCTGGCCTGAAGAGTTCCCTTATTCTAATGGGGGCCAGAGTGAACATCATTCCACCATGTCTCCTGTGTCAATACAACAATATATAATACTAATATTATGCTATATTATTAATAATTATAATATATTGTATATAATTATAATGTAATACAATATAGCAATAATAACCACTATTAAAATTGTATATTATACTAGCTTTACCCAGCTAGTTGCTGTGGCTTATGCTTTCAGAGTGTTGCTCTTTATTTACTGTCCTGATTTTAGAGATTATATTGTTCTGTATTATTATATCACCGTAATTATTACATATTATATTTATAATCTTATATTATCTGCTTAGAACTGGATTATATGAGGCCCCTTCTTCACAACTGGATAAAATGCACACTAAAGTGGATTATATGGCACTGTGTAGTCAAGATGATCCAGTTCAAAGCAGATAATACGAGATTATATAGCTGTGTGGAAGGGCCTTGAGTCTGACTGTGATATAATCCAGTTAAAATCAGATAATCTGTATTTTATAGGCAGTGTGGAAGAGGCCTAAGTGAGGCCTAACTCTGCCTGTCCTCTGGGCTGAGTGGGTTGCTAGGAGACCAAGTGGGCAGAGATTAGCCTTCTAACTGGCAGCAATTGGATAAAAACAATTATTCCTCTCCCTCTAATTAGGACTTTCTTTTTCTTTTCTTTTTGTTGTATGAACGTAGAGGCATGGATGAGGGGTTGTGCTGCCAAGTTTAGTGTTTCTGGGATGTGTAGTTCTGTTGTTTTGTCCTAGGCCGAAATTTCATTACCCTTTTATATATATATAGATAGATATTACATGTAATATAATGTAATATATTAATATAAATGTAATACAAAGTTGTAGAGATGGCAGACCTATGTTGAGGGGTGGAACCATTGTATACATAGGTGCATTGCCTGAGTAGGATTCTGTTGAACCACCTTCCCTGAGTGAATCATAGAATCACAGAATCAGAGGGGCCTCTTTTTCACTGTGACCAGGGCCCCAATTTCCCCTCCTTGTCTTTCCATTTCATTCCCAGAAGTGAGGGCACAAACCCCACCCTGCCTTCGCTAGGAAGCCCGCCTGGAGCTTCCTTGAGCCTGGCCCACACTTACTTGAAAGTAAGCCTTCTTAAGGCCAGTAAAGACATGGCTCTGTGACCAAGCCTTTGGAGAACATGTGCAATGAACATTTATGGAATGACATGTTATGACTATAGGAACGGCCCAGTTTATGCTTGTGGATTATGTGATCAATTGCGACTGTATGGTTTTAAAATGTCTCTTATTATTTTAATTGTATTTTATCGGTCTATTTTAAATGTTCATTTTAGTTGTGTTTTGTTGTTGAGGCATCAAATAGCTGCCTTTGTGTAAGGCCGCCTTGAGTCCCCTTTGAGGTGGAGAAAGGCGGGATAGAAATATCATAAATAAATAATATTACTAATAATATTGCAGTATAGTGGTATAGTACAATATAAGTACAGTAGAGTCTCACTTATCCAAGCTAAACGGGCCGGCAGAAGCTTGGATAAGCGAATATGTTGGATAATAAGGAGGGATTAAGGAAAAGCCTATTAAACATCAAATTAGGTTATGATTTGACAAATTAAGCACCAAAATATCATGTTATACAACAAATTTGAAAGAAAAAGTAGTTCAATACGCAGTAATGCTATGTTGTAATTACTGTATTTATGAATTTATCACCAAAATATCATGATCTATTGAAAACATTGACTACACAAACGGCTTGGACAAATGGCTTAGTCAATTGTTATGTGGTTTTGTTTTGTTTTGGGTTTTTTTCCTGTATTTTTATAGCATTTTATAGTGTTTTATGTGTTTTATTGTACAATGTTTTATGCTGATTTTATATTGGAAACCGCCCTGAGTCCCTTTTGGGAGAGAGGGCGGTATACAAATAAACTTTTACTTACTTACTTACTACTTACTTGGATTATCCAGAGGCTTGGATAAGTGAGGCTTGGATAAGTGAGACTCTACTGTTGTTGAGGCACTGAATAGCTGCCTTTGTGTAAGGCCGCCTTGAGTCCCCTTTGAGGTGGAGAAAGGCGGGATAGAAATATCATAAATAATATTACTAATAATATTGCAGTATAGTGGTATAGTACAATATAGTAATATATAATGCTTTATTTATTTCGTGTCAAAAGCACTGCATAACAAACAAGTCCAAAAGTGATAAAATAAAGGAATCACAAACAGCTAAATAGTTTTAGACCAGACCGCATTGTCTGTAACTTTAAACAACTCCTCCTCCGTACATGAGGCAGGGCATTGTGGGCAAGCATACATATGCAGAGTTGTTTGTTCAGCTCCACAGTCACACAAGGTGGAGGATTCCATCTTGCCAGGCATTGCATATATAATGCTTATGTTGTGGTATGCAAAAAATATAATATATTGTATGTATATTAAACGCGTAAGCCACCCTCAGTCCCCTTCGGGGTGAGAAGGGCGAGATATAAATGTCACGAATAAATAAATAGAAAGAAATGGGCTTCCCTCCATTCCATTCCTATTCTTTTTTCCCTTTCAGCATTTTCGGGGACGGAAGAACCGCTGCTACGCCTTGGCGGTCCGTGCTGTGCGAAGGGCCTTTGTGTATGCAACCAACGCACGAAGTCTAAAGAAGAGAGACATGCGAAAGGTAAACAAAGGAGCAGAAGATGGAATCATAAGAGTTGTGCAGGGACCAAAAAGGCTAACTATTCCAGGCCCAGGTTGTGGATCAACTGCAACTGACATCATGCCAGGTTTACCCCCAGAAACTCCCATCAGTCCTTAAAGTTTGTTATGTCGGGCAAGTTTGCTCTGGATACATCATGGGTGTGGTTCAGTGTGCTCTCTGGCTGTAAGGATGAACTACAACTTCCACTATGATGAATCAGTCCCCTGAAACCCCTCCGTTGGTTGAGTTAGACATCCATCGGTGTTTGGGTTCTGGATGTAGGTGAACTACAACTCCCCCAAATCAAGATGAATTTTCCCCAAAGACCTCCAGTATTTGTTGCTGGTTATTGGCGCCATGAAACCTTTGACAACAAACAAAAAGCTTATTTCCATTTTCGTTTTTGAGCACTTTGGGTATTTATGGGGATCTTGGAATTACACTTCTGTGGATATAAATGGCCCAGTGTGTACCCCAGTTTAGTACACTTGTACTAAAATAAAAGTATAGTTTTAAAATTAAAATGTTTGTCAAAGAAGCAGATCCTGTTGGTCCCCAGCTCCTATTGTCTCAGATAGTTGGCCATGCTAGCCAAAACTGATTGAAACTGGACTGGAGTCTTTCAACATTGCAGCCTGAATAAATACTGCACTTCATTTTCCATTTCTGCTTCCAGCTTTGGGAGGAGAGGATTGAAGCTGCATCTCTTGAACACGGTGTGAAGTACCATGTCTTCATGAGCAACCTTTATAAGGTAACCTTTTATTCTTCTACTTCAGGGTCATTTCTTTTTCATCATTTGATTGTTTCTTCTGGCCCTAACTAAGCAGTAGGTGCTTAATGCCTCACGACAATAGGGGAAAATTTTGTTACTGTGTCTATATATAAAAATCAAAATATATACAGTAGAGTCTCACTTATCCAACACTCGCTTATCCAACGTTCTGGATTATCCAAGGCATTTTTGTAGTCAATGTTTTCAATATATCATGATATTTTGGTGCTAAATTCATAAATACAGTAATTACAACATAACATTACTGTGTATTGAACTATTTTTCCTGTTAAATTTGTTGTATAACAATGTTTTGGTGCTTAATTTGTAAAATCATAACCTAATTTTCCTTAATCCTTATTATCCAAGATACTTGCTTATCCAAGCTTCTGCCGGCCTCAGAAGCTCCCATGATTCCATAGTACTGAGTCATGGAAGTTGGTGTCAAACTGCATTAATTCTAGTGTGTTTTTTTTTACATAATTTATTATGAATAACAGTGAGACTCTACTGTATTAGGATTCTCTGTATTAGGAAAAACTCCCAAAATACAGCAGAGCATCCAAACATACGAACACAGGATACTTATAGTTGAGCCTTCAGCTCACAGCAAGCAAAGTGTGAAGTGCCATGTGGCTGTAAAAGAATTTAGAGCTTAGGAAGCAAACATACAGAGATCAATCTTGAAGATTACAAAAGGTTTATTTACAAAATAATAACTACATTTCTTAATAGTAAATAACTGGGTCTGAGCTGCACCCTTCATTGCCCATCTTCAAATAATTGGGGGGTTTCAACTGTAAACTCCTTCCCCTTTTTCATTTCAGTGTCAAGTGGAACTGAACCGGAAAGCACTGGCCGACCTGGCGATCTATGAGCCAAAGACATTCAAGTCCTTAGCTGCTTTAGCCAAAAGGAGAGGAGAAGAAGGCCTGCTTGCTGCCCGAGAAGGTGGAAAGGAACAGAATGGGATATTCTCACGTCTTTTAAAATTTGTTTGAAGGATGTAGCTTGCTTGTGAACACTGTGCTTAAATTAAATTGGGACCATATTGAAAAGGGTGTGTAAATCAATTTGGTCTGTGGCTTGCTGAAACAGTGAGAAGGTTTTTTTCCCTGCTAGTGTTTGGAGATGTGTGGATTATAACCCATTTTGTATGAGATGTTTGGGTCTTGTTTGGAAGCCAATTTTTATGGTGGAATTAACAAATGGAATTATATATGTTTGAGGTGTCTATGAACAACGCCAGCTCTTCGGCTTAGAAATGGAGATGAGCACCAACCCCCAGAGTCAGACATGACTGGACTTAACGTCAGGGGAAACCTTTACTTAATGTGGGCGAAGAGCTCTTGAAAGTGTGGCAGTGCGGACAGGGTCCTCTATGATGCTCCAGTTCTGTATTTGTTGCCTTGTCTTCTCAGGAAGGATGGGAGGAAGAAAGCTCGGCAAAGTTAAAAGCCAAAGGCCTGCATGGATAATAATTGATCTTTGTCTGGCTGGGAAAAGAAAAAAACCTCGTGCATTTTGTACAATTAAAAATGACTTTTTCAAATAACGCGGGCAACGCCGGGCAGTAAATATATATAATACAAATAATTATTTTCTGCATATCTTTCTAAGTGCCTCATCACACTAGAGCATGAATCCAGTTTAAATCCGGTTTCGGCCTCCTACAGAATTCTGGGGTTTGTAGTTTTGTGAGGCCCCAAACCTGTCTGAGCTGTTTAAAGATCCTTCCCTAAAGTGGATTTAAAGTGGATCTAGGGTGATGAGGTCTTAAGAGAAAAAACAGCCCGTGAATAAATATATTTGTATTGTTATTACTATTATATTTATTCTTTTAGCCACTTATGATTTTTTTCCCCAAGGGAAACAAAAAGGCACATAAATAACCATAATACGGTCATACGAAATACCTTGCAAAACTACAGCTTCCATGATTCCATAGTACTGGGTCACGGAAGTTGGTGTCAAACTACATTAATTCTAGTGTGTTTTTTTACATAATTTATTATGAATAATTACTACTACAGTAGAGTCTCACATATCCAAGACTCGCTCATACAAGGTTCTGGATTATCCAAGGCATTTTTGTAGTCAATGTTTCCAATATATCGTGATATTTTGGTGCTAAATTTGTAAATACAGTAATTACAACATAACATTACTGCGTATTGAACTACAGTAGTCTCACTTATCCAAGCCTCGATTATCCAAGGTTCTGGCTTATCCAACGCATTTTTGTAGTCAATGTTTTCAATATATTGTGATATTTTGCTGCTAAATTCATAAATACAGTAATTACAACATAACATTACTGCGTATTGAACTACTTTTTCTGTCAAATTTGTTGTATAACATGTTTTGGTGTTCAATTTGTAAAATCATAACCTAATTTGATGTTTAATAGGCTTTTCCTTAATCCCTCCTTATTATCCATGATATTCGCTTATCCAAGGTTCTGCCGGCCTGTTCATGTTGGATAAGTGAGACTCTACTGTATTATATTTATTCTTTTAGCCACTTAGGATTTTTTTTCCCAAGGGAAACAAAAAGGCACACAGGGTTGTTGTATGTTTTCCGTGTTGTATGGCCATGTTCCAGAAGTATTCTCTCCTGACGTTTCGCCCACATCTGTGGCAGGCATCCTCAGAGGTTGTGAGGCACATAAATAACCATAATACAATCAGGGTTGTTGAATGTCTTTCGGGCTGTGTGGCCATGTTTCAGAAGTATTCTGTCCTGACGTTTTGCCCACATCTATGGCAGGCATCCTCAGAGGTTGTGAGGAATATATGTCCATGTTCCAGAAGTATTCTCTCCTGACGTTTTGCCCACATCTATGGCAGGCATCCTCAGAGGTTGTGAGGAATATATGTCCATGTTTCAGAAGTATTCTCTCCTGAAGTTTTGCCCACATCTATGGCAGGCATCCTCAGAGGTTGTGAGGAATATATGTCCATGTTTCAGAAGTATTCTCTCCTGAAGTTTTGCCCACATCTATGGCAGGCATCCTCAGAGGTTGTGAGGAATATATGTCCATGTTTCAGAAGTATTCTCTCCTGACGTTTTGCCCACATCTATGGCAGGCATCCTCAGAGGTTGTGAGGAATATATGTCCATGTTCCAAAAGTATTCTCTCCTGACGTTTCGCCCACATCTATGGCAGGCATCCTCAGAGGTTGTGAGGAATATATGTCCATGTTCCAAAAGTACAGTCTCACTTATCCAAGCTAAACGGGCCGGCAGAAGCTTGGATAAGTGTTTATTTTGGATAATAAGGAGGGATTAAGGAAATTTAGGTTATTATTTTACAAATTAAGCACCAAAACATCATGTTATACAACAAATTGGACAGAAAAAGTAGTTCCATACACAGGAATGCTATGTTGTAATTACTGTATTTACGAATTTAGCACCAAAATATCATGATGTATTGAAAACATTGACTACAAAAATGGCGTGGATGTTCCAGAAGCTTGGATAAGCGAGGCTTGGATAAGTGAGACTCTACTGTACAATCATACGAAAGGCCTTGTAAAACTACAGCTCCCATGATTCCATAGTACTGGGTCGTTGGTGTCAAACTGCATTAATTCTAGTGTGTTTTTTTTTTTACCAAAATTTATTATTAATCATTACTATTATTAAGCGGCCAGAGTTCTTGTCTGACATTTATTATTTATTTATTTATTTAATTAATACATTTATATCCTGCCCTTCTCACCCCGAAGGGGACTCAGAGCGGCTTACAAATTAAATTTACATACAATATTATATTATTAGCATAGGACAATACTGGCAATAAATTACCATATTGTACTATATCTATATATTGTAATATTATTAATAATATTACATGTAATATATAATTTATAACTAATATTATTATATTGTATTATTAGTATTATATTGTATTATAAAATAATATTAATATTATGTGCATATACAATATATTATATATTATTTGTAAATTATATTATATATGTATACTAGCTGTGCCTGGCCACGCGTTGCTGTGGCGAAGTATGGTGGTATGGGAAATAAAGTATCTTATATTATCTGCTTAGAACCGGATTATATGAGTCCCCTTCTACACAACTGTATAAAATGCACACTGAAGTGGATTATATGGCAGTGTGGAGTCAAGATAATTCAGTTCAAAGCAGATAATATAAGATTATAAATGGGTTATACAGCTGTGTGGCCTTCAGTCTGCACTGCCATATAATCCAGTTAAAATCAGATAATTTGTATTTTAAAGGCAGTGTGGAAGAGGCCTGAGGCCTAACTCTGCCTGTGCCCTGGGGTGAGTGGGTTGCTGGCAGCAATTGGATAAAAACAATTATACCTCTCCCTCTAATTAGGACTTTATTTTTCTTTTCTTTTTGTTGTATGAACGTAGAGGCATGGATGAGGGGTTGTGCTGCCAAGTTTAGTGTTTCTGGGATGTGTAGTTTTGTTGTTTTGTCCTAGGCCGAAATTTCATTAACCTTTTATATATATAGAAGATATGCATGTTGTGTGTGTGTGTGTGTGTATACATACATCCTGGTATTTGTGTGGGAGGCTGTTGTTCCCAATGGCTCTTCCTTCAGGAAAGTTACAGGCCCAAAAGCCTTGGCTCGAGTTCACCCGGGCGCAGTGCATGCTGGGGGAAAACGTCCCTCAACGCTTCCTAACGCACCCTTTTTTCCCTTCATTCGAAACTAGGAAAATAAAAAAAAAACTCAGTCTCGCTTTTGACGTCACAACGCGGTCATCCAATAGGAGGCGTTTGCCGGCGGCGGGCGGCCAATGGGAGGCGAGGAGGAGGCGAGCCGGGCTGAGGGGGAGACAAAAGCCTCGCGCAAGACAGGAAGAGGCGATCGAGGGAGTCAGTCGGAGACAAAATGGCGGCCGCGACGACGACCGGGGGAGCAGCAGGAGCGGCGGCGACGGCAGGCTTCGGCTCCTCCGCCTCGGCCTCGTCGTCCTC
This sequence comes from Anolis carolinensis, assembly GCF_035594765.1. Taxonomy (NCBI): domain Eukaryota; kingdom Metazoa; phylum Chordata; class Lepidosauria; order Squamata; family Anolidae; genus Anolis; species Anolis carolinensis. The sequence goes on from NW_026943826.1 coordinate 6,436,217, forward strand.
GTCGTCGTCCAGCGGCGGCCCCGCGGCGGTTCTGCCTCCTCCCGCGCTGCCTCCTCCGCCCGGCGCCGTCCGCATCGGCGACCGGCTCTACTCGGGGGTTCTCATCACGCTGGAGAACTGCCTCCTCTCGGACGACGCGCTCCGCTTCACGCCTTCCATGGGCAGCGGCCTGGACGTCGAGACCGAGGCCCAGCTCCGTATCACCGGCTGCGAGCTCATCCAGGCCGCGGGGATCCTGCTCCGGCTCCCTCAGGTACGGCGGCGCAGGCCTCGCTAGGCCTCAGGCGCCCCGGGGTGGAATGAGGCCTAGCTCGGGGAGAAAGCCGTTGGGAGAGGGTCAGAACCATCGGAAGCTTGAGGGAAAACAGGAAACGACCTCTGTGTCTTGGTTTATATGTATTGATTTATAAATTATATTCCTCCTTTCTCACCCCGAAGCGGACTCAGAGCGGCTTACAAATTATATTTACAGTAGTCTCACTTATCCAACCTTCACTTATCCAGCGTTCTGGATTAACCATTGCAGCCTGCCTTTTAGTAGTTGGTAAACTTGGTGTATATTTATTTCCCACATTTATATCCCACCCTTCTCATCGCGAAAGGGACTCAGAGCGGCGTAGAAATTATATTTACAGTAGAGTCTCACTTATCCAACGTTCTGGATTAACCATCGCAGCCTGCCTTTTAGTAGTCGGCGAACTTGATTTTTATTTATTTATTTATTTATTTGAAAATTATATTCCTCCTTTCTCACCCCGAAGGTGAGACTCAGAGCGGCTTACAAATTATATTTACAGTAGAGTCTCACTTATCCAACATTCTGGATTAACCAACACAGCCTGCCTTTTAGTAGTCGGTGAACTTGGTTTATATTTATTTATTTATTTCCCACGTTTCTATCCTGCCCTTCTCACCTGAAGGGACTCAGGGCGGCTTACAGTGATGGCAGCAATTCGAGGCCCATGCAAAATCAGTATCAAAACAATGCATGAAACAATTAAAACTATTAAAAATACAATACAAATTACAATATATAAATTTTAAACATACAGTAGCGTCTCACTTATCCAAGCCTCGTTTATCCAAGCCTCTGGATAATCCAAGCCATTTTTGTAGTCAATGTTTTCAATACATCGTGATATTTTGGTGCTAAATTCATAAATTCAGTAATTACAACAGAACATTACTGTGTATTGAACTACTTTTTCTGTCAAATTTGTTGTATAACATGATGTTTTGGTGCTTAATTTATAAAATCATAACCTAATTTGATGTTTAATAGGCTTTTCCTTAATCTCTCCTTATTATCCAGCATATCCACTTATCCAACGTTCTGCTGGCCCGTTTACGTTGGATAAGTGAGACTCTACTGTATTTAAAAATTATATTCCTTCTTTCTCACCCCAAAGGGGACTCAGAGTGGCGTAGAAATTATATTTACAGTAGAGTCTCACTTATTCAACCTTCACTTATCCAACGTTCTGGATTAACCAACGCAGCCTGTCTTTTAGTAGTCAGTGAACTTGGCTTATATTTATTTATTTATTTCCCACATTTATATCCTGCCTTTCTCACCCGAAGGGATTCAGGGCGGCTTACAGTAATGGCAGCAATTTGAGGCCCATACAAAATCAGTATCAAAACAATGCATAAAACAATTAAAATTATTAAAAATGCAATACAAATTACAATATATAAATTTTAAACATATATTGTAATTTATATTGTATTTTTAATAGTTTGTAGTCAGTGTTTTCAATACATTGCAATGTTTTGGTGCTAAATTCATAAATACAGTAATTACAGTAGAGTCTCACTTATCCAACACTCGCTTATTCAACATTCTGGATTATCCAACGCAATTTTGTAGTCAATGCTTTCAATACATCATGATATTTTGGTGCTAAATTCGTAAATACAGTAATTACTACATAGCATTACTGCGTATTGAACTACTTTTTCTGTCAAATTTGTTGCATAACATGATGTTTTGGTGATTAATTTGTAAAATCATAATCTAATTTGATGTTTAATAGAATTTTCCTTGATCCCTCCTTATTATCCAACATATTCGCTTATCCAACGTTCTGCCGGCCTGTTTATGTTGGATAAGTGAGACTCTACTGTACATACAATACATTATATTAGTAGCATAGTACAATACTAGTATTAAATTACTATATATATCATTATATCGTAATATTATTAGGACTTAGGGCGGAGCACAACATCTATAGGGCAAACATTCGATGCCAGAACATAAATAAGCCATAAATATACATAAACAGTATTTATAAATGTATATAATATCCCGCCCCATCAAATTTATGGCTTTTGACATAAAAGGTAGCTATTCAGAGAAACAAAATACACAATAAATTAAAAAATACAGAAAAATGATGATAATAATAATAAACTGTATTTATATCCCGTCCTCTCCACAAGGACTCACAACAGCATCAAGTGGGACTCTCTGTCCAGAGGTGTGGTGGAGGTTTTGAAACGGAGGCTGGATGGCCATCTGTTGGGGGTGCTTTGAATGCGATTTTCCTGCTTCTTGGCAGAATAAGGTGGCTCACGAGGTCTCTCTCAACTCTAGGATTCTATTATTCTACATAAGCAAAGAAGACGCAGTACAGTAGAGTCTTTTATCCAACCTTCGCTTATCCGACGTTCTGTATTATCCAATGCGGTCTGCCTCCCGTCCCGATCCACGCGTCAACACACCCCGACAACAACACAAGTGCAGCCACACTCCCAAACAAGTGGCAGACTTGTTGTAAAATACATTTTGGTACTTAAATTGTAAAATCATAACATAATATGACGTTTAATAGGCTTTTCCTTAATCCCTCCTTGCTATCCAACATTTTCGCTTATCCAGTGTTCTGCTGGTCCACTTGTGTTGGATAAGCAAGACTCTACTGTATAACCAATAATTCATAAACCAAAAAATTAAATAATGATGCAACTATAAATAAATACACAGATTAAAATTGTACTGGAGTTTAAAACATATTGCACTGCTGAGGCGAAACCAGTTAAAAACCAACAGGTATTAACAAGGCTAAAAGACCACCATCATATTGAGACCATTCCCCTATATTTCCTATAAACCAAAGTTCATATAAACCAGAGTCCCTATTCAACAATTTTCGAAAGCCAGCTTCCACATCAAGGTTTTTTGTTCTTTTCTAAAGTTTGCTACAGAGGGCACCTGTCTGATTTCTTTAGGGAGAGCATTCCAAAGTAATCAAGGAGGCTAATTGCAATATTCACACGTGCCTCAAACAGATAAGAGTTCTTTCTCCCACTCTGGACATCCCACAGAGTTTTTTATATATAAAAACTCCACTTGCCTAGTTTCCACCAGACCTCACACCCTCTGAGGATGCCTGACCATCAGGAAGGCACTTTCTCTTGTTTTCTTATGACTTACAACATAAAAGGCAACCTTTCAATTCCAAAAAATACACACTGATTTAAAAAAAAATAACTTTGGGTTGCTGTGAGTTTTCCGGGCTGTATGGCCATGTTCCAGAAGCATTCTCCCCTAGTGTTAGGCATCCTCAGAGGTTTTGAGGTCTGTTGGAAACCAGGAAAGTGGTGTTTATATATCTGTGGAATGATGTCTAAGGTGGGAGAAAGAACTCTTGTCTGTTGGAGGCAAGTGATCTTCATGGGAGATGGGAGGTTTTTTGTTCCTTTTGAACAAAACAATGCAACGGAATCCTAGAACAAAAATATGCTGGTTTCCAGATATACTGGAATAACCCAGAAGGCCCTCAAAAGTTTTTGTGATTGGAGAAGGGAGGAGGGCAGAGGGGGAAATCTTGCTCAATAGAGTAATGCTGCCAATGGTCAGTTCCAGGAAGTGAATGATGTAAACACTGCCGGAAATTACAGCTTTCCCTTTTGTTGCCCCCCTATGTGTTTGCGAAAGTATTCCCTGAGGGAAAAAAAACATTTTTTGCTGAATGTGAGAGTGAATTAAAACAATTTTTGTTTCAGTGCTGAAATGGCTTGCTGTGAGTCATCCTACTTTTATTCCAAACACTCAGTTTTAGAGGATATTATCTCTGCCTTGATATTGTATTACCTTCACTTATGACATCATAGATTTGAAGCACAAGTTTGAGTACATTTTGCTTGTTCTTCCTAGGTGGCCATGGCTACTGGGCAGGTGTTGTTCCAGCGTTTCTTTTACACAAAATCATTTGTGAAGCATTCCATGGAGGTATGGCAATTATTTCATGAAATTACCTGGTCCATTTCTACATTAAATAATGGAGCATGGTGTTAGTTACGTTTCTTATATTTATTTTCCAGCATGTTTCTATGGCCTGTGTTCATTTGGCATCAAAGATTGAAGAAGCACCAAGGCGTATAAGGGACGTAATTAATGTATTCCACAGACTCCGATATCTGAGAGAGAAAAAGTAAGTATAATACAGGATAGTGGAATTTTGAAGTAACTGTATTAGGCCGTTTGTTGATTTTAACCCTGACCCTGTTTCTATTTTGCCTTGCTGGAATTCTCTAGACCAGGGGTCCCCAAACTAAGGCCCGGGGGCCACATGCGGCCCATCGAAGCCATTTATCCGGCCCCCGTGGCGCGCCTTCCAAAGCTCTGCTTGTTTATAATGGTATTTCAATTATTATTTAATCAATAATTAATAATTAAAGGGTGCTTTGCCAGTGCTTTTGGTGCACAAAGGCAGAAGGGGGGTTGGATGAAATGGCCCAAGGGGGTCTTTTCCAATCCTTCTTCTTCTTCTTCTTCTTCTTCTTATTATTATTATTATTATTGACACAAAGACACAGTATAACACAGCAAACGATATATGCGCTGGATTTCGTATCACAAAATCACAAGTTGAACACTTCCCCAGCCTTTAGGACTGTGTGATGTGTATGATGATGATGATGATGATGATTAATATTGAGGCTGGGTGGCCATCTGTCAGGGGTGCTTTGCTTGTGCTTTTAGTGTACAAAGGTAGAAGGGGGTTGGACTCAATGACCCAAGGGGTCTCTTCCAACCATCTTTATTATTTTTAGTATGATTATGATTAACATTGAGGCTATATTTGTTCTCGTTTTTTTTTACTTCACAATAAGAGATGTTCAGTATGCATAGGAATTTGTTTATAGGGGTTTTTTCCAACTATACTTGGGCCTTCCAATGGTCTGAGGGACCATGAACTGGCCCCCTGTTTAAAAAGTTTGGGGACCCCTGCTCTAGACTATAGTCCTGTCCAAAATGTAAATTTGTTCTTTTATCTGCTACAACATGAACTTGTGGTCATACTGTTCGGATTGGTTGAAGAAATATGTAGAACACTTGGGGGAAACTTTGAATTTCACTGGGCTAAATAGTTATAGGAGTGTCTCCTCAGCTTACAATTGGAGATTCTTCACAGGAGGAAGTGTGCTTGTTGCCCAGAAGCATTTCCTTTGCTAAACTCAATAAGGAGGATAATGCTGTAGTATATACCCACTGCTGTTAGTCTTCAGGCGTTAGATCATAACTCTCCCTTTCCTTGTTCCCTTCAACAGGAAGCCTGTACCACTAATACTGGATCAGGATTATGTTAACCTGAAGAACCAAATTATAAAGGCTGAGAGGAGAGTTCTTAAGGAATTAGGATTTTGTGTACATGTGAAGCATCCTCACAAGGTTTGTCTTTCTTTTTCACTTTGAAACGGTGCATGTTCTGAAATGCTGTTGGACGGAATAGACGAGAGACGAATCTTTGATATAATATAGCCGAGCTATAGTTGATAGTATTTGCTGTCTTTGTTTCTCATTTTAAGAAATGCCTACTAGTTGGTCCTGTGGTGAGTGAAGACTGGTGGCTTCAGATTTTAAGTGCTGATTGTACTTAGCTGTACTTGGATTCCCCACTCCAAGTCCTTAGCATGAAAGGAGCTTATTCTTGTGCATGCAGGTAACACCATTGTGTGTAACTGTTGGATAGTGTGCGATAAGAGTCAGGGTTGGATCCTACACAATGACAGTAAACCTGTAAAGATATTGTTAGTTCATAGATCAACTAACAGCAATATAAGGAGCTATGTTGCTTTTCCTTAGTCTCTCTTTCCTTGCTCTGTTTGCTTTACCATACTGGTCCCTTTTACCTTAAAAACACACAAGGCAGAATTGTTATTCCTTTTAACATCCAAATAAGCCAATATTTGAACATGACATATAATTGTGAATATAGCCATGTGATGGGTAAATCTGTGTTGCCGAAGGATTGGGTAAATTGACTTTTACGTTTGCATTGTCTCGTGGTGGCTGCTTTCCTTGCTGTAATCATATCTCATAATGTTTCATAGTAGCCATGTGTGTTGCTATAAACTCCTAACAGGGAAGAGTGGGATAGAAAGTTGCTTGCTGTTGATCCACTGTGAAAATCTGAACCTTTCAGATATAGGTAGTGTTATCTTGAATAGTTGCTTGATAATTAATCAGTGCAAACTTACCTTCTGTAACTTGTCGCTTCTTGGATTTTATAATTTTTTTGGTCTTTCGTCTTGATCTTTCTAATTCATCTTTTATTTGTCCTGAAATCCTAGGTGCTTTGGTTCCTTAAATCAGAAGTACATTTTAATTTCCATTTTGCTTCCCTGACCCCAAAGTCTGATCCTTCTTGAACCTTTTGGTATCACATTACATCAGTTAATCAATCATATACATTTGCACCAACAGAAACAACATCTAACAAGCATCTATACATAACACTCTGAAATCCAACAGTTAAAAGCAGGATAAAACCGAGCATGCAAAATATACATTGTGAAGTGCAGTGACGCAAGTGTGACGTGCGCTAGGAACTGTACATTCACCAGTAAGAAGCCAGTATAAAAGTTCAGTCATGTTAAAAACTTAAGTGAGAACCCTTAGGGGTAATCAACCCCACTCAGGCTATTCTGCACAGTCAACTGCGATGTCCTCAATCAGTCTTGTTCTGATTTTATTTGCTGCTAGGATAGAAAGAGAAACCTTGTAAGCGATTGAGGAGTTGGAATCGGATAAAAGTTAGAAGATGTTTTATGCAACTGGATTTGATTGTAGGTACCATAGAATAGGCCCTCACATTACATTAAGCCTCTGTCTTTGAGGTGGGAACTGAAGGAGGAAAGTATCTGAATTCTTAACAGTGTTTGAGTACGTAAGGAGATGCTTGACAGCAGATTAGAAAGCTATACATTTATGATATTGACCTGCATGCAAAGGAAAAAGTTTCTGTCCTCACATCATTTGAATTTCACATCCTTCTAAGGGGTGCTTTTTGCAGTCTGTAAACATCATGGAATTGTACCAAGTGTATTGGTCTGACTTAAAGCAGCCTGGATTGCCTGAGCCATCTCTAATTTAAAACCGTTCTTGACAACATAGTCACCTGTATAACTCAATCACCCATATCTTCCAGATTATCGTTATGTACCTTCAGGTATTAGAATGTGAACGTAACCAACACCTGGTCCAGACCTCATGGTAAGTTGATGTTTCTTGTTTCTATTGGGGCCAGCAGGGCAGTGGCAAAAATAAATGTCATTGTTTGGGGGCAGTCTGCATTTGCTTTGCTGCCCAGTTTGTGGTGTTCCAGTGTTAACCTGGAATGCTACTTCTACCCCTTGAAGTTGGCGGGGCCTCTTTGTTTGAGGTTCAGAAACTGCCCTAATGGTAAGAGAGCTTGAAACCCTCATGAATGTTCCCCAGTGCTTTTTCTTTCTCTGTTCTCACCCTTCCAATTGTGCTGAAATGAAAGTCCCCTTGTGAGTGAAAATCTGGTGGCCTTGCTGAATCAACCAAAGGCCTGTTTAGGCTAATGCTGTATTTCCTGCAGTGATAGCTGATGGCCCTTTAGCTGCTCAGAAGCAGCTGTGATAGTGGCAGCCCTCTCCTCCCTTTGGATATGATTGTTCTACTTTGTTACCCCTTAATATTTTATTATGATTGGAAAAGTGTTTTCTTTGGTTAGGCCATCATTGTATTTGCAAACTGGTAGAGAATAATCAAACATTCAAACAAGTTTTCTGCTACTCAGCCTCAATATTATAATGTTGTGCCTTCTTTTGTTAACTGTCTGTCCTGGTTTTTTTATTCTTTTGGTTTGGAAAATCTGTTTGTGGGGGATATTAAATGTTCTTGTGGTTTTCCCTGAGAAATGTTGGGGCATCTGTGAAACTGACATGATTTAAAATTGATCTAGAAGCAATTTGTGAACTATCTGGTGCTCTTTTGGAGGAGAACCTCTTTTGACTCTTCTTTTCTGTACTCTTTTGATCAAAGGGTAGCCTCTGAGGGTAAGTGACTAAGACTTCTCCTCTGCTGCCCAAGCGCTATGGTGCAGGGATAACTGCCGTCTTCAGTCAAACCCAAGCAGGCTCCACAAAGAGAAGGCTGACTCTAGACAGGTGGTATGCGTACACTAGTAGAGTTATCAACTGGCCAACTTCTGCTTGTGATTTCTTTTTCCAACTTGTTGAAATTTTATTTGCACAGTTGTACAGTGCTACCGTTTTACTGCCAGGATGTTTACATCTTTTCAGTGCAAATACGTAATAAACTTGGTTTTAAAATCATACTGGGTTTGAAGGGGGGAGGGAGTTGAGTTCTATTAAAAATGTTATTTGTAATATCTCTATTTTTAAAAGTATAAAACCTAAGCTTTGCAATAAAGAAATGTGTTCCCCTGCTGTAGTCCCCACATTATACACCAACATAATGTCTTCTATTGAGGCTGAAAAGTTGGATCCTGGCCCTAGTGACTTCTTTGTGCCCAGTTTGATTTCATCAATATCTGTTCATGTATAACGAAAAAGCTTGAAAATTGTGGGACTCTGGCAATTAGTTTAATTATGTTCTTATACTCTGATGTTTAATGAATAAAAAGGAATCCAAGATCCCACAGAGGATATTAAATCCTTTGGTACTTCCATAGTGATTGCTGGTATTTGTGTATCCTCCATCAGCAGTGTCTTACTCTCAAAGGAAGGATGCCATTAGATTTGTGTGTCTACTTCCATTTGGATTCATTTGGATTGCTTACTTGTACATCTGCCCATTTCTGAAAGCTGGCCTCTTATTTAGCATTTCAACAGAGATGGGTTGACACCATCACCAACAGTTTGGATCCTTTTGGAAGGGAGATGATGAATGTCCCAAACCCTCTCCTCTGTAGGAAACTCCCTTATAAATCTGTCTTGAAAACAATACTGGAAATGTGTTGTTGAAGGCTTTCATGGCCGGAATCACTATGTTGTTGTGAGTCTTTTGAGCTGTATCGCCATGTTCCAGAAGCATTATCTCCTGATGTTTCGCCCACATCTATGGCAGGCATCCTCAGAGGTGTGGGGGCTGTTGGAAACTAGGAAAATGGGGTTTATATATCTGTGGAATAATGCCCAGTGTCGGAGAAAGAATTTTTGTCTATTTGAGACAAGTGTGGATGTTGCAGTTGATCACCTTGATTATCATTTAATGGCCTTGCAGATTCAAAGTCTGGCTGCTTCCTGCCTGAGGGAATCCTTTGTTGGGAAATGTTAGTTAGCCCTGATTGGTTCATGTCTGGAATTCCCCTGTTTTCAGAGTGTTATTTATTTAATCATGGCAGTAATTCCATAAAACAATCGGGGCCATCTGACAGTCCCCACACCTCTGAGGATGCCTGACATAGATGTGGACAAAAATCAGGGGAAAAGGCTTCTGCAACATGGCCATACAGCCTGGAAAACTCACAGCAACACAATACTGAAAATAAACATTGCGAGTCCCATTCCTTTCTCCCATTTGAAGAGCATAATTTTCAGATACAGAGAATTGGGTGGCCCTCGTTCTTTAGCAAACTGCATTATAACAAAATGCAGCAATTCTGTCCCGTACTTCATTTGAAATTAGAGTTGGTCACCAGTCACCCTATTTGGTTGTGTTTTTGTTTGTTTTAAATGGTCATTACAATTGTCAAAAAAAAAGAATGTGTTTCATATTTTTGGTCTAAAATCGCATAAATGCAATGTGTAAAATGTACTGACTGTGGGTCATGTGCAATGTTTTTACAGTTGCCTCATTCTGTGAACATTTATTTTGAGAAACCTTGTTACAGTGTGGGCAGTCTGGAGGCGGCCCAGAGACAAATCCATTGAAGAACTCTGCTTGAACATAGTCAATTGACAGCCATAGTGCTGGACACCAAGACTGAACTGCTGTGTTTTGCTGTCTGAAAGAAACTTAGATGTCCTGTGCTTCTCCTGAGTGGACACGTTTCTCTCCAAAGGAAGACTGCAACAGAAGAAATTAACGTTGGAAGAAATCCTCATGTTGGCTGGAATTCCCTCTTCAGACTGTTATTTTAATTTGCATGCTGCAATCTGCAAAGGGTTTAAAAGCCTAGCTCTTGATGAGAATTCTTCAAGCTATGCTACACGTTGTACCCAAAATAAAAGGTGGTGCTCTGAATGAGAATAGACCAGTAGGTGATAGCAAGCAGAAAAGTAAAGTTAAAATTGGTTCTCTTTCATAACATGCCAGCATTCTAGTTCATTAAGTTTTGATGGGCACTCTTATTGGGGAAGGAGTTGTCCATTGTAATGTCTTGTCAGATTTCACAGAGTTTTCTAGCATTCAAGCCTAGCTGTAGAATGCCTAGAGAGCTAGCTCCTAGTAGCCTTTTAAAAAAGTATTAGCCCAAGAAAGGATATGGTAGGGCTCTGCAATTTTCCCTTCTTCTTTGTCTTCTCAGGAATTATATGAACGACAGCCTGCGGACAGATGTCTTTGTACGATTCCACCCTGAGAGTATCGCTTGCGCCTGCATTTATCTTGCTGCTAGGACTCTCGAGGTTTGTAGGCCTTATGCCAAGTAGAATGTTCTTGTTTCCTAGTGTCCTGATTCTGTAGCGGGGAAGGAATTCAAGCCAGGGAATAACTAGCCTGATGTCTTACAAATAAAGGGGCATCAGCGTGTGCAGAATACACAAGAAGGAGTAAATATTATCTTTGTTTTGGAGCAAGCTTGAAAGTACATAATTATCACAGAAAACTACTGTATACTGAGTCAATCAATAATATTAGGCTAGGTCAGTGGTTCTCAACCTGTGGGTTCCCAGGTGTTTTGGCCTACGACTCCTAGAAATCCCAGCCAGTTTCCAGTTGTTGGGATTTCTGGGAGTTGAAGGCCAAAACATCTGGAGACCCACTGGGTCTAGATGGAGCATTGGCCTAACTAATTTGCTTTTTTAAAAAAATCTGTTAAACTTAATAGAGAGATGGGTATCATGTGGCATTGGGAAGTTATTAAATTGGATTGAAATTGATATTTCCAGCCTCTTGTATGATGATAAGCTCTGCACTATTATTTACAGATTCCACTTCCAAATCGTCCCCACTGGTTTTTACTTTTTGGAGCTATGGAGGAAGAAATTCAGGAGATCTGCGTTAAAATTCTACAGCTGTACACACGCAAAAAGGTTTGTTCCGTGAGCCCTTTCAAAATTGGGACCAGAATGTGAGGAGATAGATGCATTTAAAGCTTCTGTGCACAGAATATTCTACCTTAACAGCAGGAAGAACTTCCTGACCATAAAAAGAGAGTTGTTCGACAGTGGAACTCTCAAAGTGTGGTGGAGGCTTTTTGATTGTGCTTTTTCTGTATTGCAGGGGGTTGGACTGGATGGTCCTTGGGATCTTTCAATTCTATTATTCTAAATTCATGGCGAAGTTTCTTGTCATAAGTCTGGGGATTTTATCCCATTCCTGCTTGTCTCTCTCTTATGCCACATGGTCTGGTTGTTTGGGTGCACCTGAGGGCATACAATATGCGTATAGTAAGATATAACCTTTCTCATTCTTCTGTCATAAAGAACTTACCCTTCACTCTTTGTAGCTGTGTGCTTCTTCCCATACTTTGTCTTCAGGAAGATCTGTCTGTATACACAGTATTTATACAAACAAACAGTCTGAACCCACTTATCTCTTCTGATTCCTAGGTTGATTTGGCTGTTCTGGAAAGCCGAGTAGAGAAGAAGAAGTTAGCCATAGAAGAGGCAAAAGCACACGCAAAAGGACTCTTACCTGATGGGACACCAGGGTTAGATAGTGTGTCAGGATTTTCTCCTGTCCCCAAAACTGGTAGGTATTCTGGAGTAGCATCCCAGTTTAAGTTGTGTCTCACTTCACTCAATTGCTCACCAAAAATGTGATGCTTGCTTGGTTTTATTATTTTTATTATGTTTTTTTAATGTTATGTTTATTATGTTTTATTATGTGTATTTAAGTTCTGTTATGTATTTTTATTTAGTTTATTTTGAGATTGTCTTATCCACTGTTTTGATTTTATTTATCAATGTTTTTGGCAATGTTTTGTTTCCCATTTTCTAAATTTTGTTGGAAACCGCCCTGAGTCCCCTCAGGGAGATAGGGCAGAGTACAAATGAAGTATTATTATTATTATTATTATTGTGTTGTCGAAGGCTTTCATGGCCGGGATCACAGGGTTGTTGTATGTCTTTTGGGCTGTGTGGCCATGTTCCAGAAGTATTCTCTCCTGACGTTTCGCCCACATCTATGGCAGGCATCCTCAGAGGCTGTGTGTCCATGCCACACAGCCTCTGAGGATGCCTGCCATAGATGTGGGCGAAACGTCAGGAGAGAATACTTCTGGAACATGGCCACACAGCCCAAAAGACATACAACAACCCTATTATTATTATTATTATTATTATTATTATTATTATTATTATTATTATTATTATTTATTTATTTAATAAGGCACACATGTTATCTTCACTAATGGATAGCTAACTCAATTCCTTTTTTTCTACTTGTTTAGAATCTCCAAAAGAAATGAAAGGTACCAAGCCTTCCCCACTTGCTGTGCAGGCGGTTAAAAATGCCAAGAGGAAAATGGAGGGAACAAAGAGGGTGAAATCGAATAGTCCCATCAATGGGTAAGGGCCTTGCACAGCATCTGTTCTAGTTGTTGTAAGTGTTTTTCGATGTTTTATCATCAATGTGGCCACTGTTTCTCTGTTGATGCCTAATGGTATTTCTTAACTTTGACAGCATTCAGAAAGGTAGAGAGAGCAGGAGTCGGAGTGGAAGCAGAGACCAGAGTTATTCCAGGTCGGCCTCAAGATCACCTTCTCCAAAACAGAGGTATGTACAGTAATAAATTCCTTTATGTAGAAAAGACTAGGATTTTCATGAGGCAGAAATGTAAACTAAAAAGAGCAACCATGTACTTTGCCACAGAATGGGGCCTCTGTGTTCCGTTTGGGGTGTCTCTCTATTAATCAAACTCTAGTCAAGCTTGGCATTGGGGCTGAGGGGTATTAAACCATCAGATACAAAGGCCTTGGAATTGGAATAGTGTTTCTGCCTTGGAATTGGAATAGCGAGATGTCTCTTACATTTGTTGATTGAGTTGATTTCTCTTGTTCCATAATTCTAATTGTGTTTATTGTGTTGTAGATATTTTTAGGGCTGCATTTGAAGGGGGGGGGACACAGGTAGCAAACTTACTTTTGCTCTCTCATTTTCTTACTTAGGAAAAGTGAAAGCTACTCTCCGTCGAGTGGCTCCAAATCCCATAGCCGCTCGAGAAGCCGCAGTGATTCCCCGCCGCGGCAGTTCAACCACGGCGGTTCCAGTTACAAAGGCTCCAAGATTAGGAGCTACAAGAAGGCCAAGGGGTACAAGTACGCCTCCCCAAAGCAGCGGAAGTCCCGCAGCCGGAGTTCATCGCGGTCCAGGAGCCGCTCGCGGGAACGCTCAGACCACTCTGGGAAGTACAAGAAGAAGAGCCACTACTACCGGGATCAGAGGCCCGAGCGGCCACACTCCTACGAACGGCCCAGCCATCGCTATGAGAGAGACCATCCTGGCCACAGTCGGCACAGGAGGTGAAGCGGATCAGGAAAATGCCAAAGTGAAGGATTCTGGGTTCAGCATGGCGCCTGTTTCGATCTAGGCTCTTGTGTGGAAGCTCAGAAATGTACCGTTGATTCCTCCGTGGATGTGTGCTCACCAGCGCGGACTTTAAGGGAGAACATGGGGTGGGTTGGATTTCTGTCCTTGCAATGCGGGAGAGCCACTCTCCTTGGATCGTCTGTCAGTAATGTTAGGCAGTTGATGCTCCTTTGTGCTGTGGGAGCAGGATTGTATCCAGATTTGAACTCTGTAGGGAGAATGGCCTTGTGAGACTATTCCAAGTGTTAAAAGATTACTTCCCCATTCTTTTTGTCCCAAAGAGTCTCGGAAACTCATTGCTTGGTGCTAACAGCGGTCCTTGTATTTTCTCTCTCTTTGCAATGGACGTGATTGCATTGTATAACATATGGTGATTTTTTTTTTAGGATCAATGCCTATATTAGGCAGCCTTTTGTGTATATATTTCTCTCTGTTATTGGAAGAGTTTTAAGGACAAGGGAAGGCCTTAACACTTCAAAAAGCGCAAACATGTTTTCTTTCATTTGGAGGGAGGTGTATACCTGGCTATTGAAAACTTTAAATCCTGCAAAGACTGCCTTCTATTCTGCCCCCATTTTTTGGCTAAAGAACTCTGGAAATGTGAAAAGTATTTAGATTCCTTGTGTTGGAAGTGGTCTATTTTTAAAAAAGGGTGGGATGCCTGGTGCTGGCCACCAGCTCAGGATTTGCAATGCTTTTCGTATAATATAATGTTTTAAGTGGTTTAGATAAATTCTTTACTCAGGATATTTACAGAAATGCTCAAGAACCGATAGTTTGTCCATCCCTTGCTTGCTTAAGAGATTTTTTTTTCTATTAAGAGAGAAATGTATGCAGCGCAGGAATATCAGTTTTAGTGGTATATCTGAGCTTTTTTCCTGTTCCCTGGTTTCATTAAAGTATTTGATTTTGTATTTAAGTATGCTGCCTTAGTCCTCAAGCTGCCTGGAAGAGCTGTTTTAATTGATAAGTGTGCAGATCATGGGCTTAACCCCCAGGTTATTTTTATTGACATCAAAACTTAGCCCATGACACAGTTTAGGATAGCTAAAATTTGCAGCTTTCGTTAATAAATTCTAGCATTAATTATAAGAGAATTGGGTTGCTATGAGTTTACCGGGCTGTATGGCCCTGTTCCAGAAGCATCCTTTCCTGATGTTTTGCCCAGATCTATGGCAAGCATCCTCAGAGGTTCTGAGGTCTGTTGGAAACTAGGCAAGTGGGGTTTATATATCTGTGGATTTGGGGTGGGAGAAATAACTCTTTTCTGATGGAGGCAAGTGTGAATGTTGCCATTGACCACCTTGATTAGCATTGAATGGCCTTGCAGCATCAAATCCTGGCTACTTCCTGCTTGCGGGAATACTTTCTTGGGAGATGTTAGCTGGCCCTGATTGTTCCCTGTCTGGAATTCCCCCGTTTTCAGAGTGTAGTTCTTTATTTACTGTCCTGATTTTAGAGTTTTTTAATACTGGTAGCCAGATTTTGTTCATTTTCATGGTTTCCTCCTTTCTGTTGACATAATCCATCTGCTTGTGGATTTCAAAGGCTTCACTGTGTCGTCTGACATGGTGGTTGTTAGAGTGGTCCAGCATTTCTGTGTTCTCCAGTAATATACTGTGTCCAGGTTGGTTCATCATGTGCTCTGCTATGGCTGACTTCTCTGGTTGAGTTAGTCTGCAGTGCCTTGCATGTTCCTTGATTCATGTTTGGGCAAGGCTGCGTTTGGTGATCCCTGTGTTAACCGTGAAAACAAACAAAAATATGTTTACCAGTACAGTAGAGTCTCGCTTATCCGACGTAAACGGGCCGGCAGAATGTTGGATAAGCGAATATGTTGGATAATAAGGAGGGATTAAGGAAAAGCCTATTACACATCAAATAAGGTTATGATTTTACAAATTAAGCACCAAAACATCATGTTATACAACAAATTTGACAGAAAAAGTAGTTCAATACGCAGTAATGCTATGTAGTAATTACTGTATTTACGAATTTAGCACCAAAATATCACGATGTATTGAAAACATTGACTACAAAAATGTGTTGGATAATCCAGAACGTTGGATAAGTGAGACTACTGTATTTTAAAAAAATCCAAAATCAGGACAGTAAATAAAAAACAACGCCCATAAACACAGGAAACAATCGGGGACAGTTAACAAAGGATTCTCCCAGACAGGAAGCAGCCAGGCTTTGAAGCTGTAAGGATATTCAATGCTACTCAAGCAGTGTTCACACTTGCCTCAGACAAGAGTTCTCTCTCCCACCCTGGACATTATTCCACAGATATATGAACCCCACTTGCCTAGTTTCCAACAAACCTCACAACCTCTGAGGATGCCTGCCATAGATGTGGGTGAAACATCAGGAGACAGTGCGTCCGGAACTTGGCCATACAGCCTGTAAAACTCACAGCAACCCAGTGATTCCAACCATGAAAGCGTTTGACTATCTATATATATATATATATACAGTAGAGTCTCACTTATCCAACACTCGCTTATCCAACATTCTGGATTATCCAACGCATTTTTGTAGTCAATGTTTTCAATACAACGTGATATTTTGGTGCTAAATTCGTAAATACAGTAATTACTACATAGCATTACTGCGTATTGAACTACTTTTTCTGTCAAATTTGTTGTATAACGTGATGTTTTGATGCTTAATTTGTACTATCATAATGTAATTTGATGTTTAATAGGCCTTTCCTTAATCCCTCCTTATTATCCAACATATTCACTTATCCAACGTTCTGCCGGCCCGTTTATGTTGGATAACTGAGACTCTACTCTATATGAGAATTAGTACTGGAGGCTTCTGGTTCTGCAGGGCCTTCAGAAATGCTATAGAAATAAGATGGGAAGGAGTTTGGCAGAGCAAGATAGACACCTTAAGGATAAGGCAAGCTTTAAAGAACTTAAAACATTCCTAATCTATTTCTAAATGAGATTATATGTTGCTCTTCAATTGTTTTCTCTTCAGGATCGAGAATTACTGTTACACATCAGTGTTTTTCATCTCAACTACAATTTCTAACATTTGATGGGTTTCAAAAGTTACCACTTTGGATTGGATTCATCAGAATTTCAGGAGTCAATGCATTTTAGACATACAGATTAATGCAAACCCAGTGTCATGTGTTCCAGTGGGTCTTAGCCTTTTTTTTAACCAGGTAAAAATTCCTTGAAATGCCATTGTTTGCAATGGATTCCTCCAGATTTAAAATCCTGAAGTGCATCAGATACATTCAGCTTGCTGCATTTGTGGTCTTTCAGGTGAAAGTGAAAAATCTTGAATGAAGAAATTGCTCTTTTATCAGAAAGAATACCTCTAGGAATTTCTAAGTTTTCCATCATAACTGACATCCACTGGAAGCTGGTCACAGAATCAGAGATTCTTGGGTGGGTGTTCTGACTTGAAATCTCTAGATCCTCCAGATTAGTTGGAGGAAATCGACATCCATAAATAATCAGGTGAGTTCCAAGGCAAAGGCTGGCTGCATCTGTTTAGTTTAGTTTCCAACAGACCTCACAACTTCTGAGGATGCCTGCCATAGATGTGGGCAAAAAGTCAGGAGAGAATGCTTCTGGAACATAGCCATACAGGCCAGAAAACTCACAGCAACCCAATCACTCAAGGCTTGGATGTTGACTGGCATCCTCTATTGCTTCACTTTAGTGGCTAAAGTTACATGCTATAAAGTGCTGGGATCCTCAGAAAGTACCTTTGAAAGTTTTAATTATCGTATTTACACAGGAAAGCTTTATCCTGAGACTCTTTGACAGACATTAACAAGACATTTCTTTTTTTAGAACCAGAAATTTATTGTAGCTCAGGTACCAAGTAGATGCATCTGAGGAATCATCCAAGGGTCATCCAATTCAACTCTCTTCTGCCAGGAATACACAAACAAAGCCCTCCTGACAGATGGTCATCCAGCCTCTGCTTAAAAACCTCCAGAGAAAGAACTTCCAGGCTGTTGAATGGCTCTGACTGTTAGGCAGTTCTTCCTCACCTTTACTTGGACTCTTTTTTTCCTGCAATTTGATTCCAATGTGTTGTCGAAGGATCACAGGGTTGTTGTGTGTTTTCCGGGCTGTATGGCCATGTTCCAGAAGTATTCGCTCCTGACATTTCACAGACATCTATGGCAGGCATCCTCAGAGGTTGTGAGGTTCCAGGAGTTGAGTGTGACATCTGTAGATGGTCTATGTTTCGCAGACATATAACAGGGTTGGGAGGACAGTAGCTTTATTAACACACCTTGGTATCTCTACGGATATCCCGATCATCAAACACTGCTTCATTTAGAAAAATGCTGCACTCGCAGAGCTCGGGCGGTGTATTTCAGTGTCAATGTTGACAATGAGGACAATGTGTGACATCTATAGACATTCCACATCTCTCAGGCGTATAACAGGGTTGGGAGGATAATAGCTTTATAAACAAGCACCTTGGTATACCTATGGATGTCCAGATCCTCAAACACTCTCTGCTTCATTCGGAAAAATGCTGCACTCGCAGACCTCAGGCGGTGGTGTATTTCAGTGTTAATGTTGATTTTTTTGGAGAGGTGGCTGCCAAGGGAGCAGAAGTGGTCAAAATTTTCTAGTGTTCCACGATTAAGCTGTATTCTGGCATTTGCAGAGGGATTGGCTTGGTGACTGCTTTTTTTCGTGTCAGGAGCAACGAGTTGCTTCTGGAGTGAGAGAATTGGCCGTCTGCAAGGACGTTGCCCAAGGGACGCCCGGATGTTTTGATGTTTTACCATCCTTGTGGGAGGCTTCTCTCATGTCCCCGCATGGAGCTTATAGAGGGAGCTCATCCGCGCTCTCCCCGGGTGGGATTCGAACCTGGCAGCCTTCAGGTCAGCAAGCCAACCTTCAAGTCACAAGGCTTTTATCCCCTAGGCCACTGGAGGCTCCATGGTGACTGCTGGAAGAGCGCTTTAGTTTTCTCAGTGTTCACTGAGAGGCCGGGTCTTCTCATATGCTTCTGCAAAGGTGTTTAGAGTATGTTGTCGAAGGCTTTCATGGCCGGAATCACCAGGTTGCTGTGACTTTTGCGGGCACATCTTTTTTGCCCACATCTATGGCAGGCATCCTCAGAGGTTGTGAGGAATATATGTCCATGTTCTAGAAGGATTCTCTCCTGACATTTTGCCCACATCTATGGCAGGCATCCTCAGAGGTTGTGAGGAATATATGTCCATGTTCCAGAAGGATTCTCTCCTGACGTTTCACCCACATCTATGGCAGGCATCCTCAGAGGTTGGGAGGAATATATGTCCATGTTCCAGAAGGATTCTCTCCTGACGTTTCACCCACATCTATGGCAGGCATCCTCAGAGGTTGGGAGGAATATATCTCCATGTTCCAGAAGGATTCTCTCCTGACGTTTCACCCACATCTATGGCAGGCATCCTCAGAGGTTGTGAGGAATATATGTCCATGTTCCAGAAGGATTCTCTCCTGACATTTTGCCCACATCTATGGCAGGCACCCTCAGAGGTTGTGAGGTATATGTATATGGGAAGGCTGGCTGAAATCCTATGCCGCAGTTATGAATGCATCACAGAGTTAAGCGCCCGTGAGTGTTGTGTGTTCGTAGTCCCTGCTTCAACGGACCTACGGACCTCACAACCTCTGAGGATGCCTGCCATAGATGTGGGCGAAACGTCAGGAGAGAATGCTTCTGGAACATGGCCATACAGCCCGGAAAACATACAACAACCCTGTGATCCCGGCCATGAACGCCTTCGACAACACAAAATTTGAAAAAAAAATCTATTCTTGGTTTGTAATTATGTCCTGTTTAATTGTGGCTTGTAGGTCGTCTTAATGCACACAGACTACACTATCATTGGCATATTGGAGTTCTATAACAGATGTTGTTAGTTTTGGCTTTTAGTTGGCTGAGGTTAAATAGCTTGCTATGATGTCCACTCTGGTGAGAAGTTTCCCATCAACAAAATGAAGTATAGCGATGAAGATGGAAAGATAGGAGGTTGTGGTCCTTGCTGTGCCACCGCTAGGGGGAAGCAGAGCCAGTCATAATTTCCTTGTAGGCGGAACCTTAGGGGCGGCTGTGTGTTGCTGGGAGGGACGGTGAGGGAGTCGGACCGGAAGTCTTAAAGGGGACGTCCAGAGCGTGGATGGGGAGCGGTGTACGAGCAATATTTGGAAGCCCCCAGCCGGAAGTGGGGGAGTCATTGATAAAAAACCTGACTAGGAAACAGTGCTGGAGATCCCAGTTGAAGCAACTCTTTTGGTAAGGGTTTCATGTAGGAAGAAGGCCTCTGACTGTGGAGTAGCCATTAATGCTAAGGAATTTGCAGCCTTTGTGGTTGGGAAGAGCTGTCAATGAGAGATGAGATTGTGGAGAGCAGCCTTCCTCATTTATGGGTGATCTCTCACTTCACAGTGGATTACAGCAAAATGAAGGAGTCAAGGAAAAGCCTCAGCTGATTTGCATGGAGAACGTTTGGCCCTATTTTGAGTGTCTCATGGGCCCCCATAATGTAATATAATAGGCAAGAATGCACTTTGGGGGGCGGGGAGAGGGGTCGGGATCCTTCCTGCAAAGCTATGTTTTTATGTCTCTTCCCATTTCTTGACAGAATGGTCCAACATGCTGATATCACGGCTAATGCTTCCAATCACACGGGCCGCTCGATGTACAGGTGAGAACATTGAACCTTGACTTAGAGAAGGTAAAGGTAAAGGTTTTCCCCTGATGTTAAGTCCAGTCGTGACTGACTCTGGGGGTTGGTGCTCATCTCCATTTCTAAGCCAAAGAGCCGGCATTGTCCGTAGACACCTCCAAGGTCATGTGGCCACTGGCATGACTGCATGGAGCGCCGTTACCTTCCTGCCGGAGCGGTACCTATTGATCTACTCACATTGGCATGTTTTCGAACTGCTAGGTTGGCAGGAGCTGGGGCTAACATCGGGCACTCACTCCGCTCCCAGGATTTGAACCTGGGACCTTTTGGTTTGCAAGTTCAGCAGCTCAGTGCTTTAACACACTGTGTCACCAGTGTACCACACTATGCCACGTAATACCATGCTTGATTGTAAAGTTGCCAACTTTTTAATGGGCCTCTCCTCCTAGATCTTTGGTAGCAACATGATGTGCAGCTGCAGTTTGCATTCATGCTTGTTTCCGTGGTTGGATAAGTAGCATTTCTGATTTCCTCAGCTTGGTCTCCTAGAGAAACAATATTAGGAACAAAAAACCCCAACAAATGTTCTGCAAGACTATTATTGTTATCTTTTCTTGCTGAATTTCTTTGTGAATGTCTCTACATTTAATCTCGCTTCCTCACAGAACGTTTTGTGTCAAGATCGGCTGCTTCCCTTCTGGCTCTTAGACCAGCTATTTCCGCACATTACAGCACACATCCCTCCAGTAAAAATGGAGCCCACCTCCAACAGTGGTATGCGCTGGACCCCGCACTGGAAGAAATGCTGGTGCCTCGAAAGATGTCCATCTCTCCACTGGAAAGCTGGCTGACGGTCCAGTATATACTCCCAAAAGGTGGGGGCTTCATCAATGTTCATGAGAGGCTCAATTACGAACCCGCTCAGCACTATGACCTTCCGCCTTGTTCTCGGGGTACTGAGGAGGACGAAGAAATTGGGGAGAGTGAGCTGAACCAGGGGACTATGGAATGCAAGAAGATCCTGAAGATCCGGAGGAGGAAAATGAATAAGCACAAGTACAGGAAGTTGATGAAGCGCACAAAGTTTTTGCGGAAGAAGATTAAGGAGGGCAGGCGGAAGAGAAAACAGGTGAGTAGGGAACAAGGTATTTGATTGATGCAGATTGGCTTACCGTATATACTCGAAGATAAGTTGAGTTTTTCAGCCCTTTTTATGAGCTGAAAAAGCCTCCCCAGCTTATAATCTGGTCAAGGTCAAGGCCGGCAACGGAGCCTGCAGGCTATTGCTTGCAATATGTGATCTATTTCTCTCTTCTCCCTTATCAGTGTGTTTTCTTTTGCAAAGCCTCCCTCGCTTTTAATCAAGGGAATGTTTTGAAAAGAGAAAGATGCCCTTGCAAGTCAGGAAGAAGAAAAATACAGTACAGTCTCACTTATCCAAGCTAAACGGGCTGGAAGAAGCTTGGATAAGCGAATATCTTGGATAATAAGGAGGGATTAAGGAAAAGCCTATTAAACGTTAAATTAGGTTATGATTTTACAAATTAAGCACCAAAACATCATGTTATACAACAAATTTGACAGAAAAGGTAGTTCAGTATGCAGGAATGTTATGTTGTAATTACTGTATTTACGAATTTAGCACCAAAATATCATGATATCTTGAAAACATTGACCACAAAAATGGCTTGGATAATCCAGAGGCTTGGATAAGCGAGGCTTGGATAAGTGAGACTCTACTGTACATATTCATTAATTACAGTTATATATTACAATTACACATTTTTGTTATTTAAACTATATATATTGAGAAATTGTGGGTTTTTTTCTCAAAGTGACACCACAGCGTTGCTGTGGCTTTTTTAGGTGTCTTGGGGGGGGGGATCCTTTGTTGGGAGGTGTCAGGTGGCCCTGATTGTTTCCTGGATGGAATTCCTTTGTTTTCAGAGTATTGCTCTTTATTTTGTGTTTTGAGATGAGAGAGTGATGAGTACCGAATGGATTTGGACCTTCAAAGAGTGGGTGTTTCCTTGTTTGAGGGGGGGGAATCCTTTGTTGAGTGTAAGAACGTAGAGACGTGGATGAGGGGTTGTGTTGTCAATTTTCTAGGTTGGGGGGACTTTAGTTTTGTTGTTTTGCCCGGTGGAGCGACGCCATTATCCTTTTATATAAATAGATTAGCATTATATTATTATATTATTCATTATTCATGATTACATTGAAACTAGAATAGAGAGAAATCAGTGTGGAAACTACAAGAGGTACCATAGATTGTTGTACAAGGAAATAATGTGGTAGTAAATAGTTTTTGATTTATTAAATACAGTTATATATTACAATTATACATTTTTGTTATTTAAACTATACATATTGCAAAATTATTGGGTTTTTTTCTCAAAGTGACACACCACCCAAGTCATGCTAGGTTTTTTGGTGAATTTTGACACACCAAGCGCAAAAGGTTGCCCATCATTGTGCTATGCCTAAGGATTTCTTTCTTTATTTATTGTATTGCTCACTGTGTTGTGATGTGTTGTTCTTTTATATGTCCCTTCTACAATAGATCTTGTTTATTATTTTCCTTCTCTTTTTACAGAAAAGATTTGAGCGTGACCTAGAACGGGTCTGGAGGAGAGCTGGATTGAAGAAGCCGCCAGAGGGATGGGTAGCCCCCAAGATATACCTCAAAAATGTGAAATCTGATTGATGCTGTTTTGAATGGGTCTCCCTGGTTTATAATTAAAGAGTATTTAAGCTAAAGATTTGCTTCTCCCATTACAACCAATCTCCCGGACAACCAACAGGAGGAGCCCGATAGCAAGTGGTCAGTGACGGAATATCCCAGCAGTTCCCTTGACAGCCAATGGGAATTGAACTTGGAGGCTATCAAAAACCTGTCATTCATTTTAAAAGGTATTGTAAAATGACATTCTAAAAAATAATATAGCATATAGCAAGAGAGATCCTATTTTTCTAATGCCTCAGTGTTTTCCAGCCCTCCTTAAGGACAACTTTATGTATTTTGAGCCATATGTTTTGAGTTATATGTCAACATATGGATTCCACATTTTTAAAAAAGGGATGGAAAAATAAGTACCCTATGTACTCAAGTATAAGCCGACCCACCTAATTTTATCGCAAGAAAACTGGGAAAACATTGACTCAAGTATAAGCCGAGAGTGGTAAATTTCAGAAATAAAAATAGAAACCAATAAAATTACATTAATCGAGGCATCGGTAGGTTAAATGTTTTTGAATATTTACATACGACTCAAATTTAAGATAAGAATCTCCAACTCTGATTAAATCATTATTCTGATCTTCTTCAATGTAAATGCCCTTATGTATCCTTTTAATAATAATAGAGTAAAATAATAAATGTAATACTAATAATAATAATATCAGAGTGAAATAATAAATGTATTTTAATAATAATAATAGAGTAAAATAATAAATGTAATACTAACAATAATAATATCAGAGTGAAATAATAAATGTATTATTAATAATAAAAATAGAGTAAAATAAATGTAATACTAACAATAATAATAGAGTAAAATAATAAATGTAATACTAACAATAATAATATCAGAGTGAAATAATAAATGTATTATTAATAATAAAAATAGAGTAAAATAAATGTAATACTAACAATAATAATAAAGTAAAATAATAAATGTAATAATACCAATAAAAATAGAGAAAAATAATAAGTGTACCATATATACTTGAGTATAAGCCAGCCAGGACCTTCACTCGAGTATAAGATGAGAGGAGCTTTCTCAGTCCTAAAGAAGGGCTGAAAAACTAGGCTTATACTCGAGTATATACAGTAATTTAATGAGCAATATGAGAGCTAGTGCTTTAAAAAAAATCAAAACCAACAACCCAGTAACAAAGGATTCCCCCAGGCAGGAAACAGCCAGGCTTTGAAGCTTCAAGGCTATTCAATTCTAATTAAGCTGGCCAATTGCAACATTCACACTTGCCTCCAACAGACAAGAATTCTTTCTCCCACCCTGGACCTTCCACAGATATGTAAATCACACTTGCTTAATTTCCAACAGAGCTCACAACCATTCCTCACAACCTCTGAGGATGCCTGCCATAGATGTGGGCGAAACGTCAGGAGAGAATGCTTCTGGAATATGGCCAGACAGCCCGGAAAACTCACAGCAACCCAGTATATTCTCCTTGTCTCTTTATTCATTTTACTCCAGAGCAATGGTGCTATAATGGGATATTTTTCCTCGCCAGTTTGCCTCGCTTTCTTGCCTGGCACTTTTTTCATTTGGCACCTTTTGTACAAAGCAGCCTTTCAACAGAAACACAAATTCGCGCTCCTGTCGCAAAGCAGCCAGACCTTGCCTGGCAATCTAAACGGGAACAAAGGGGCTTTTTACATTTTGGAGCTACGCAAAATGGCTTTTAATTAAAAACACATCCCTACCTGTTAGCAACCTGAGACTTAATGGTGCAGCAATGAGTTTGTTTTCTCCGTGATGCAGCATAGGAGCACATGTGCATGCCAGAGGGCAAAGGCAGCTGGAGAGGGGGAAGAAAGAGCCTTGCTTTCATTTTGAATCAAACTACAGCTCGACCTCCACATTTGCAGGGTGGACATTAGTGGAATTGATTGAAATACGACCACAGTAACATGACTTGGTCCATCCCATTTGGGTAACTGTAATGCAGTCTGTGTGGGACTGTCTTTGAAAAGTTCTCTGAAACTTAGTCTAAAATGCCAGATTGTCAATATTTGAAATGAAGCAGCAACACTTGACATCAACATAGAGCACTTATTGGACACTATGGACATCAAACTTTTTAAGTGGAGGGCCGATTCACAATCCCTCAGACTGTTGGGGGGCCGGACTATGATGAAATAGTACAGAATTAGGATTGTTGTTGTTGTGTGCCTTCAAGTCATTTCAGATTTAGGTCAACCCTAAGTCTAAAGTTTAGGACAGAGGCCAGGTCAATGACCTTGGAGGGCCTTAGTTTGGGGACCCCTGATCTAGACAATCTCATAATACCATAGGTAAGTAAGGAGACCTCCAAAGACCATCTAGATGGTCTCATAAGACCATCGGTAAGGAAAGGGACTCTCAAAGGCCATCTAGATGATCTCATCAGGCCATCAGAAGACCATAGGTAAGGAAAGGGCCCCCCAAAAGCCATCTAGATAATCTCATAAAACCATAGGTAAGGAAATGGACCCTCAAAGACCATCTAGATGGTCTCATAGGACCATAGGTAAGGAAAGTGACCTCCAAAAGCCATCTAGATGGTATCATAAGACCAAAGATAAAGAAAGGGATCCTCAAAGACCATCTAGATGGTCTCATAGGACCATAGGTAAGAAAAGAGACCTCCAAAGACCATCTAGATGGTCTCATAAGCCCATAGCTAAGGAAAAGGGCCCTCAAAGGCCATCTAGATGATCTCATCAGGCCATCAGAAGACCATAGCTAAGGAAAGGGACCTCAAAGACCATCTAGATGGTGTCATAAGACCATAGAGAAGGAAAGGGGCCCCCAATGGCCACCTAGACAATCTCATAAAACCATAGGTAAGGAAAGTGACCTCCAAAAGTCATCTAGATGGTCTCCTAAGGCCGTAGCTAAGCAAAGAGACCTTCAAAGACCATCTAGATGATCTCATAAGACCATAGGTAAGCAAAATGACCTCCAAAGACCAGGTAGACTGAGGTCAACCCTAAGTCTAAAGTTTAGGACAGGGGTCAGGTCAATGACCTTGGAGGGCCGCATCTGGCCCCCGGGCCTTAGTTTGGGGACCCCTGCTCTAGATGCATCATCTGTGGGGTTCAGCGTGCTCTCTGGCTGTAGGATAAACTACAACTCCCACTATGGTGAGTCTGTCCCCTCCAACCCCTCCAGTAGGTTGAGTTCACCATGGGGGTTCTGTGTGCCAGGTTTGGTCCAGGTCCATCATTGGCAGAGGTCACAGTTTCTCTGGATGTGGGTGAACTATAACTCCCAGAAGGGAAAGCCAGTTCCCCCCAAACCCCTCAAGTAATCAAATGTTGGCATATCGGGTATGTGCCAAGTGTGGTCCAGATGCAACGGTGTTTGGCTCTCTGGATGTAGGTGAACGACAACTCCCCCAAATCAAGATGAATTTACCCCAAAGACCAGTATTTGTCTTCGCCATGGGTGTTCTATGTGCCAAGTTAGTTCCAGGTCCATCGTTGGTGGAGTTCAGAGTGTTCTTAGATTGCAGGTGAACTATACATCCCAGTACCTACAACACCTATAAATCATGGTGAATTCTCCCCAAACCTCTCATATTTTTCATTGATCCTGGGGTTCTGTGTGCCAGATGTGGCCAGGTCCATTGTTGGTGAGGGGTCATGATGCAGGGTGAACTACAACTTCCATCATATTGAGTCAGTCCCCCAAACCCTTCCAGTATGTTCAATTGCTGATCAATTCCTCTGCTTGAAAAAAGTAGGAAAGGTTTATGGGAAAGGCAATAAATTTCTAAGCCGAAGAGCTGGCGTTGTCCGTAGACACCTCCAAGGTCATGTGGCCATTGGCATGACTGCATGGAGCACCGTTACCTTCTTGCTGGATTGGTACCTATTGATCTACTCACATTTGCATGTTTTCGAACTGCTAGGTTGGCAGGAGTTGGGGCTAACAGCGGGCGCTCATTCCGCTCCCGGGATTTGAACCTGGGACCTTTTGGTCCGCAAGTTCAGCAGCTCAGCGCTTTAACTCACTGAGCCACCAGGGGCAATGAATAGCATAATGCAAATTCCACATCAGTGGAGAGAGTCAGAAACACTGTGGTGTCTGTGGTGGAGGAAAAACAGAGAATCTAGTAGGAAATTGTCACCGTATTAAAGCCTTCACTTGGATGTTGGTGTTTGTGGAGGACATTGGCGGGGCTCTTGGACATATTCATGGTGCTCACTATAACCTGCAATGTCATTGGTGACTCCTGAGTAGTGGGAGCTAGAGCTGTTCGTGGAAGTGGGAGCCTGTTTTTGTAAATGGACACCCCAGCCACATACACACATACATATTTTCACTTTTGTTATGTGTATAGATAGAAGATTTTAACCTTACTATAGCATCCTGCATATTTTCTGTCGTGTGTCCTACCATAAACTCATATAGCATTGGCTACATTGCACTCCACTTTGCTATAGGTAAAGGTTTTCCCCTGACATTATGTCTAGTCATGTCCGACTCTGGGGGTTGGTGCTCATTTCTCAGCTGAGGAGCTGGCGTTGTCCATAGACATCTTCAAAGTCGTGTGGCCGGCATGTCTGCACGGGGTGCAGTTACTTTGCTATAGATACCAAATATTCCTACAGTTAACAGAGACTGGCTACAGGGAATACACAACTCCCCTCTTGCAACAGCTTCTGATCTGTTTCTGAGCAAATATAAAACCCTATAGGAGCCAGCTCCCCAAATTCCTCAATCTAATTTGCCTCTGGAATACAAGCAGCAACTTTCCCACATCTCCAGAAAGTGCATGAGTCCACAGCCAGCCATCTTCACCTCGGCCAGCCATCTGTCTTGAGCCAGTTCAGATGGAACTGTTACTGGAACCAGAGACTGATGACCGGCAAGTGACCTCCCCGAACTTGTCTAATCCTCCCATAATCTTTTCCATTTCTCCACGTCTGTGAGGCAACTCCTCCCAGCTTTTAAGGAATATATTTGCAGGAACGAGATGGTCTAGCAGAATGAGAGATCTCATCTCAAGGATGGGAGTGGAGATGGGGAGGCTTTGGATCCACTTTTGGACCCAGACTGAAGTTTGATCTGACAAAGAGAGCTGAGTAAAGAGGAAATCATCCACATGGATTTCGGCCCGGGTGGGGTTTGATGTGCGAGCCAAAAGCCTTCTCATGTGGTTTGCAGGCCTCTTGCTTGCAACGTCCCTGAGCCTCTCTGAGTCAAATCCGCTTCCTTTCCCGCCTGTGTGATTTCATCAAGCAAGAGGTGCCAACTTGGTTGCTCCATGTGGGAATTCATTCTCCAGAGCCCCTTGGACTAAACAAGGAGGTCCGGACTACTCCATTCCTCCTTGCGTCTTTCCAGGAGCAAGACTAGAAGTTCGTTCTCCCATGAGATAAATCCCAGAGTCCAGAGCTGCAAGTGGCAGGGCCAGTACTGCACAAATTATTCTCTTATCAATTCTGGATTAAAATGCCCCCTAAAGCAGTCATGGGCAAACTTCGTCCCTCCAGGTGTTTTGGACTTCGACTCCCACAACAGCCTACCAGCCCCTTGAATTTATCACTAAGGCGACTGGGTAGATTTCTACACAAGGTGGGAAATCAACTGCAATTTGGGGATTTCAAAGTGGGCATTCCAACCTAGAGACGTTGGGCCACGTATTTTATTATGTGCATCAAAACTGGTTGGCGCCTGTAAGGGACTATGAACGACTAAGGTTCTTTCAGGCAGGGGAATCATTTTATCCCACCGCTGCCACCAATTTGTGAGGGACTAATAACGACTGCCACCAATTTGGAAAGATGCAACCACCAAAGACACAGGGAGATGTTTACTTTTACTTTAAAGGGTAGCGTAACTTGGTTTAGAATATAGGCTTTGATGTTGAAAGAACAATAAAAAGTTTATTCAGGCACAAGCTTGGTGGTTACAAAAGATGTTTCACTTAGAGGTATTCTTATTAACAGTTACAATACTAGAATGAGATGAATCAAACTCTCTAAAGTATCATTTTTTTATTTAAAGTAGTTAAAACTTCTTCCTCTGCTCCTTTTAAACTATTACTTTAATGGATCTCTGTGAGTCCAGCTGGGATTGGTTCCCAAAGTCTGAAACTTCACTTCAGTTCACTTTATTTCTTAATTAGTCACTCTCCACCGGAGTGCTCCGAGCGACTTACAATTTAAAATATCATTCCACAATATAAAAAACATTCATCATAAAAACATTCAACATAAAAACTTGGACTATCCAGTGACTTCAAACCACAGTCACCCCTGTGATATACTAACACAGATTCTCTGTGCCTTTCTAGGACATTAAGTAAGTCACCAAACTTATTTAAAACTGACTCAAAATGAACAATTGAGTCTCCTTGATCCCATCAACCTAGAATCAATCTTCCCTGTGCCTCATCAGAGCACAGACTGAGATTTGAACTAAACCTGGAACCAGTCTATTCCCTGTGACTCTCCTGATCACAGACTGACATTTGAACTTCCCCGGTTCTAACCACCTCAGAACCAGTCTTTCCCTGTGTTTGCTCTGATCACAGACTGAACTCTCTTCAAAACATTCCCTCCTTTTTCATCTAGCTAGCTCTGCCCCAGAAGCAGCTACGTTCCTATGGCAGAATGCTGAGCTGGCTACCATCCCCCATGCACTGGTAACTCTAATACTTACCCATTCCAAACATATACCTATAATTAAACATAACATCTGTAAACCAAAATTCATACTTCATTACAGCGCCAAACAAGGCAAACTTTTTCGACAGCTCCGTTCCAAAGCCAAAGCCCTCACACTTTGAACAGCACCAGTCCCTGCCCAGTTGAGCCACAAACCACAGTGGGGCTTCATTGCCTTTGAAGAAAAACACCGAATCCCTCCTCAAATTGCTCCCACCTTCTGGACCTGTTCATAATCATTGCCGCAAAAGAGAACCACAGATACAGCCGTGCGGAAAACGCCCACAATGAGAGGGAGCTCTCGTATTATCTCGCCTGATCACAGACACACCACGTCCCCAAACTTAGCCTTTTCAACACTCACCGGGTCTTTTCCAAACCACTTTGCTTTATAAAAAGAAGACGGGTTGACAAAATATAATTTTGGAGTAAGAGGGGAAAAAAGGTCTATTTATACTTCTGTCAATCAAAGGACCCCAGTGCCAAATTTAGAGGTTTCTAAAAAGTCGATATAATTTTTAGAGCAATGCATTAATATCCTATTGAGGAACCATCACCAGAAGCTGACTGTAATGTAATGTTCTCAACTACCAGACTCTTCTGGAGTATTGTCTCGCTTGCTGACCAACAGAGATGAGTAACAACACATGGAATGTCTTTTTTTGGCTGTCATATTGCTTCGTGAGACCAAGTCGGCTGGCTAAAGCATCATGGGGTGCTGATTCGATCTCTTTGTTATTTCCTCCCGTTCCTTGAGAAGATGACTTTTTCTAGGAAAACTTAATCAGCACCAGAAACCAAGAATTTATCTAGATCTGTATTGTCTATACCAGCAGTTCCCAACCTTTTTTATTTTTGACCAGGGACCACTCTCCAACATTAGTACCAAAATTATTACGAATCAGTTCTTGGTCAACTTTCAATTCGGTTTGGTTATTTGGGGTGCTGATTCAGAAAATTGCATTGGATTGACCACATCAGCTCTAGTTTCTGATACAGAACGTATGCCATCTAGTAGTCGCCATCTGCTCACCCACAGAAAACCATATTTAATAAGAACTTGGCACTATCGGAGGGTTTTGTGAGACTAATCACTCTCGATGCAATGGTGTAGACCATAATAATAATTTATTTGTTTGACCAGTCATATGACCATTTCAAAGTGCAACATAAATAAAAACAAGGCAAAAAGGATGGGAGGACAGGCAGCTGACCATCTGTTTGCCGACAAAATCTTATTTTCCTGATTCTTCTTTCATGAAATGTGCTCTTTTCTTGATAGCTTTCAGGATAAAAAGGCTTACTCTGATTATGGTGGATCTTTCTTGCCCTTGCAAGAGGACTGTCAGAAGATCATATCTATTGGGGGACCTAAAATTAGATAGTAATTGATGTAAATAACTGTGTCAAAGTTCGGCATATGCTGGCCAGTCAATCAAAAAATGTTCGATATCTTCCACTATTTGATCTCCGAGTGATTCCCAAAGTGAGCGCTACCGCCCCCTGGTGGGCACTGCAGTGATCAAGGGGGGCAGTGATGGCACCTATTAGGACACGGGGTGGGGCCAGGGGAGGGGAGGGGCCTCTTCCCAAGTACCAGAGACAGGGTCGAGCATCTGAGGCACCTTTTAGGACACAGGGGGCGGAGCTAGAGGAATGGGCGTGGCTTCTTCCCAAGAGCCCGAGACAGGGCTGGGAATCTATATCTCTCCTGAGGCGCTTGTTGGGACACAGAGGGCGGAGCTAGGGAAGGGGGCGGGACCTCCTTCCAAGAGCCCGAGACAGGGCTGAGCCTCTATACCTTTCCTGAGAAGCCTTTTGGGACTAAAGGGCGGGGCTGGGGTGGTGGCGGGGCCTCTTCCCAAGAGCGCGAGACAGGGCTGAGCCTCTATACCTCTCCTGAGTAGCCTTTTAGGACTAAAGGGCAGGGCTAGGGAAGGGGGCGGGGCCTCTTTCCAAGTGCCAGAGACAGGGCTGAGCCTCTATACCTCTCCTGAGGCACTTGTTAGAACACGGGGGCGGGGAATAGAAGTTCAGCCCTGTCAGTAACTTGGGAAGAGGCCCCGCCCCCTCCTCTAGCCCCGCCTCCTGTGTCTAGGACAGGGATAGAAGCTCAGCCCTGACTCAGAGCTCATAACTCCGCCCATCCCGGTCCTGGCTGCCTATTTGTGACCCCGCTCACCTCCACCTCCGCGCCCTGCATCTTGGACTGAGGGAGAGGCTTAACCCCGCCCTCTTGAGCAAGAGCCACGCCCACTCCTCTAAACCACACCCCCTTTTCAGGGGGCGCTGAGTCATATTTTTTCTGGAAAGGGGGTGGCAGGCCAAATACGTTTGGGAACCACTGGTGTGGACCATATTTTAGTTCTTGGGGACCACTGGTGGTCCAGAGACCACAGACTGGAAACCACTGGTCTACACATCATGGCTGTCTAGGGTTTCAGGCAAACCTCCTCGTTTTCAAAGAGAGAGCTTCCTCTCTGATTGTCACAGGTTGATGGTAGGGACACAGTAATGGCACACCAGATGTTGTTGGACTACAACGTCAATCACTAGGAGATATATTTCAGTCTTATCTGGAGAAGGGCGTCCAGATGGCCCTTGAATGGAACTTCTATTGATGGGGCAGAAAACTCCAATGTGCACAAAAAAGGTTGTCCTTTTGATTGTGAAACATGTCCACATAGCGAAGTTTCCATTTAGATGGAGTCCCCGAGCCTTTCAATTTGTGGGGAGTCGACATGTTAATTAAAACACAAAAAGCCTGCTGTGACATGGTGTCCTCCAGAGATGCCGGCATGGCTGAAATCACGGGAATAATGGGGGGTTATGTCTCGCAAGCCTATAATTGTGGCTAAGGTTCTGTTTCGACCTTCTTTGCTCAAAGCTGTGGATTGTGTGTCAGCCACAGCAGCCGGATTCAGTTTAGATGTTTCTCTGGAAGGTTGCGAAATGAACATGGGTCTCAGTTGGTTCTCTGTGAGGACTGGTTACCAGGCAAAGGGGTGCCGTAACTTTGTCGGGCTCAGTAGAAAAAGAAAGATGGTGTCATCCACTCCGGAGTTGTAGTTCACCTACACCCAGAGAGCACTGTGGACTCAAACAATGATGGATCTGGACCAAACTTGACCCAAATGTGAACACTGGAGGACTTTGTGGAAAATAGACCTTGACATTTGGGAGTTGTAATTGCTGTGATTTGTGTGTTAAGGTGCTGAGCTGCTGAACTTGCAGACCGAAAGGTCCCAGGTTCGAATACGGGGAGCAGAGTGAGCTCCCGCTGTTAGCTCCAGCTTCTGCCAACCTAGCAGTTTGAAAAACATACCAATGTGAGTAGATGAATAGGTACCGCTCCGGCGGGAAGGTAACAGTGCTCCATGCAATCATGTCAGCCACATGACCTGGAGATGTCTACGGACAACGTCGGCTCTTCGGCTTAGAAATGGAGATGAGCACTAACCCTCAGAGTGTGAGTACACCAATAGGTACTGCTCCAGCAGGAAGGTAACGGCACTCCATGCAGTCATGCCAGTGGCCACATGACCTTGGAGGTGTCTACGGACAACGCCGGCTCTTCGGCTTAGAAATGGAGATGAGCACCAACCCCCAGAGTGTGAGTAGATCAATAGGTACCGCTCCGGCGGGAAGGTAACGGTGCTCCATGCAGTCATGCCTATGGCCACATGATCTAGGAGGTGTCTACAGACAACGCCGGTTCTTTGGCTTAGAAATGGAGATGAGCACCAACCCCCAGAGTTGGTCACGACTGGACTTAACGTCAGGGAAAAACCTTTACCTTTACCTTTGGTGCTCAATTTGTAAAAACATAACCTAATTTGATGTTTAATAGGCTTCTCCTTAATCTCTCCTTGTTATCCAACGTATTTGCTTATCCAACGTTCTGCCGGCCCGTTTATGTTGGATAAGTGAGACTCTAA
The DNA here is from genome assembly GCF_035594765.1 of Anolis carolinensis. Taxonomy (NCBI): domain Eukaryota; kingdom Metazoa; phylum Chordata; class Lepidosauria; order Squamata; family Anolidae; genus Anolis; species Anolis carolinensis. The sequence continues at coordinate 6,470,209 of NW_026943826.1, forward strand.
TGTATTATTAAAAGGATCCATAAGCACATTTACATGGAAGAAGATGAGAATAAGGATTTGATCAGAGTTGGACAGTTTTATCCCAAATTTGAGCTTTATGTATATATTCAAAAACATTTAACCTACTGATGCCTCAATTAATGTAATTTTATTGGTATCTATTGGCTTATATTTGGGTCAGCTTATACTTGAGAATATATGATACATTTATTATTTTTCTCTATTATTATTGTATTGGAAAAATATTATTGGAAAAATAATAAATGTAATATTTTTCTCTATTATTGTTGCTACTATTACATTTATTTTACTCTATTATTTTATTATGACACAGCAAACAAGATAGACATGCTGGATTTCATATCACAAAATCACAAGTCGAACCCTTCCCAAGTGTCTAGGACTGTGTGATGTATTTTCGGATGATGCGTGCAGATCCCAGTCGGGTGGCCTTTTGCAGTTGGCAGATCGTAATTTTGTCAATGTCTATTGTTTCCAAATGCCGGCTGAGATCTTTTGGCACGGCACCCAGTGTGCCCATCACCACCGGGACCACCTGCACTGGTTTCTGCCAGAGTCTTTGAAGTTCAATCTTGAGGTCCTGATAGCGGCTGAGTTTTTCCTGTTGTTTTTCATCTATGCGACTGTCACCTGGGATGGCAACATCAATGATCCAAACCTTGTTCTTTTCCAAAACTGTGATGTCTGGTGTGTTGTGTTCCAGAACTTTGTCAGTCTGGATTCGGAAGTCCCACAGTATCTTTGCGTGCTCATTTTCCAATACTTTTGCAGGTTTGTGATCCCACCAGTTCTTTGCTGCTGGGAGGTGGTACTTGAGGCATAAGTTCCAATGAATCATTTGGGCCACATAGTTGTGCCTCTGTTTGTAGTCTGTCTGTGCAATTTTCTTACAGCAGAGGATATAATCAATGGTTTTGTCGGTTTCCTTGCACAGTCTGCATTTTGGGTCATCAGCTGATTTTTCGATCTTGGCCTTAATTGCCTTTGTCCTGATGTCTTGCTCCTGGGCTGCAAGGATCAGGCCTTCTGTCTCCTTCTTCAGGGTCCCATTCGTGAGCCAGAGCCAGGTCTTCTCCTTATCAGCTTTTCCTTCAATTTTGTCAAGGAACTTTCCATGCAGTGTTTTGTTGTGCCAGCTGTCAGCTCTAGTTTGTAGTGCGGTTTTCTTGTACTGTTTTTTTGTCTGCTGTGCTTTGAGGAGTTTCTGATTTTTGACTTCAATCAAAGCAGGTTCTTCACTTTGCTTTACATATTCTGCCAGGGCATGTTCTTCTTCTTTTATTATTATTAATGCATTTATTATTTCACTCTGATATTATTATTATTATTATTATTATTATTATTATTATTATTATTATTATTTCTGAAATTTACCTCCCTCGGCCTATACTGGAGTCTCAGTTTTTGGGTGGTAAAATTAGATGCCTCGGCTTATATTCGGGTCGGCTTATACTGGAGTATAAACGGTACAACAACGTTAATGTCAATCTAAATTTCCTTTCCAGCTCTTCATGTTTGTAGAGAGGCTTGTAGAAGATGGACATGTTGAAGCTGAAAGGAGGAGGGAAAGAAAAACAGAAAAAATGGGAGAAAAGAGAGAGAAACCAGAAACCCGGCAGACATCTGGCGGAGAGTCAATGCAAAGAAAGAACAGCTGGATTGTGTCAATGCCCCAGAAAATTAATACCATCCCCAGAAGGGAGGAGGTTGTTTTTGGAACTGGATGCTTTCGGAGGCCAGAGAAAGAAAAAAACGAGTTTCTTGCCAGTGTTGCATCAAAAGAAACTTGGGAGGGAAGGTTCAGATGTAGGAGCTGAGCAGGAAAGCGAAGGTTAGAGATGGAAGGAGAGGAGAGAAGGTGAGGAGTTAATAAAGTTGTAGCTGGGGGTAGGGTCCTTGTATGTCCATGTTTTTTTGGGCTGTAAACTGATGAGATCATCAGTATTTTCAAGCAAAGGAAGGCGAGCAGAAGGGAAAGCAACCTTTGGGGAAGAAAAAGAAAAGGAGAAGAGAACCACACAGGAGCCATGGAGTTGTCCATCCAGTGCCTTTTGGCTCTGATGTTGTTTCTGCAAGGTAAATATGTTTTCTGACTTCTTTCTCAATTCTTCTGTTGTTTTAAACTTGGAAGCATCAGACACAAGCCTGACTTTTATTATATTGTTTGTGCCCCTCTCAAGGGCTTTGAAGGAACATTTTGATACAACAAGAGCATGTTATGTAAGGCTTCCAGACTTTAAAATAATAATAATAATAAACCTCACAACCTCTGAGGATGCCTGCCATAGATGTGGGTGAAACGTCAGGAGAGAATGCTTCTGGAACATGGCCAGGCAGCCCGGAAAACACACAACAACCCAATAATAATAATATGTTATGTAAGGCTTCTAAACTTTAAAATAATAATAATATACCTCACAATTTCTGAGGATGCCTGCCATAGATGTGGGTGAAACGTCAGGAGAGAATGCTTCTGGAACATGGCCAGGCAGCCCGGAAATCACATAACAACCCAATAATGATAATATGTTATGTAAGGCTTCTAGACTTTAAAATAATAACCTCTGAGGATGCCTGCCATAGAAGTGTGTGAAATTGTCACTTCACTTCACTTCACTTCACTTTATTTCTTAATTAGTCGCTCTCCACCCGAGTGCTCCGAGCGACTTACAATTTAAAATATCATTCCACAATATAAAAACTTTCAACATAAAAACATTCAACAGTGACTATTTGGCAAATTAGATCTGATTTACTTAAATGCACAACCTCTGAGGATGCCTGCCATAGATGTGGGTGAAACGTCAGGAGAGAATGCTTCTGGAACATAGCCAGGCAGCCCGGAAAACCCACAACAACCCAATAATATGTTATGTATGGCTTCCAGACTGTAAAATAATAATAATATACAGTAGAGTCTCACTTATCTCACTTATGATTATTATGATGACATGTATTGTTTTACTCTATTATTATTAGAAGGATACATAAGCACATTTACATTGAAGAAGATGAGAATAATGATTTGCTTAGAGTTGGACAGTCTTATCTTACATTTGAGCTTTATGTAAATACAGTAGAGTCTCACTTATCCAAGACTCTTTTATCCAAGGTTCTGGATTATCCAAGCCATTTTTGTAGTCAATGATTTCAATATATTGTGATATTTTGGTGCTAAATTCGTAAATACAGTAATTACAACATAACATTACTACGTATTGAACTGTCAAATTTGTTGTGAAACATGATGTTTTGGTGCTTAATTTGTAAAATCATAGCTTAATTTGATGTTTAATATTCTTTTCCTTAATCCCTCCTTATTATCCAAGATATTCGCTTATCCAAGCTTCTGCTGGCCCGTTTAGCTTGGATAAATGAGACTCTACTGTATATATATATTTAAAAAGGAAACAATCAGGGTCAGCTAATATCTCTCAATAAAGGATTCCGATTCTGGAGCCCATGGAAACCAAACCTTGGGCTCAGAATTCTTCCATTCTCAACATTATACCAGACTAATTTCTGGATTTTAGTAAAACAGCAACAACAGCAACAATAATAATAATGTTCGACTTGTGATTTTGTGAAACGAAATCCAGCATATCAATCTTGTTTGCTGTGTCATAATAATAATAATAATAATAATAATAATAATAATAATAATAATAATTTTATAAGTTTATCCATACCTCACAACCTCTGAGGATGCCTGCCACAGATGTGGGCGAAACGTCAGGAGAGAATGCTTCTGGAACATGGCCACACAGCCCAAAAGACATACAACAACCCAATAATAATAATAATAATAATAATAATAATAATAATAATAATAATAATAATGATGTTCGACTTGTGATTTTGTGAAACGAAATCCAGCATATCAGTCTTGTTTGCTGTATCATAATAATAATAATAATAATAATAATAATAATAATAATAATAATAATAATAATAATAATGTTTGACTTCTGATTTTGTGAAACGAAATCCAGCATATCAGTCTTGTTTGCAGCAAAGAACTGGTGGGATCACAAACCTGCAAAAGTATTGGAAAATGAGCACGCAAAGATACTGTGGGACTTCCGAATCCAGACTGACAAAGTTCTGGAACACAACACACCAGACATCACAGTTGTGGAAAAGAACAAGGTTTGGATCATTGATGTTGCCATCCCAGGTGACAGTCGCATAGATGAAAAACAACAGGAAAAACTCAGCCGCTCTCAGGACCTCAAGATTGAACTTCAAAGACTCTGGCAGAAACCAGTACAGGTGGTCCCGGTGGTGATGGGCACACTGGGTGCTGTGCCAAAAGATCTCAGCCGGCATTTGGAAACAATAGACATTGACAAAATCACCATCTGCCAACTGCAAAAGGCCACCCTACTGGGATCTGCACACATCATCAGAAAATACATCACACAGTCCTAGACACTTGGGAAGGGTTCGACTTGTGGTTTTGCGAAACGAAATCCAGCATATCTATCTTGTTTGCTGTGCCATACAACGTCGTTGTGTTGATGATAATAATAATAATAATAATAATAATAATAATAATAATAATAATATTTTTGTACCCCGCCTCCATCTCCCCATGGGGACTCGCAGCTGTCGCCTGTCCAGTTGGACCAACTAGAGATCTCGGTCTTTCCAAGCTTTGTGTACCAAGCAGCAAATGCTGTTTATCCTCTGCTCGGGTATTTTCCACTACTTTTTGCTCACTGTTTTTCAAGTAGCTTTTGCAAATGGATCCAACGTATAAATGGAAAATTACCAAGGAGGACCAAACTTGTGTCCATATAGGCTCAATCTACCATACACCAGTTAGAACATTTATTGGGTCAATGTAGATGTTTCTCTAAAAGTAACATCCCAAGACCCGTGGTCGGCGCTTGAATCCGAGTCCTGGGTGGTCTTTATCACGTAGCAGGTAAATCCAGCTCCATAAAAGACGAATCCGTGTTTAATGCTATTCATAGCGTGGGGAGCATGCGGTTCGGCACATCTGGTGAATTTCCTGCTTTCGGGAAAGGCAGCCAAGCTTCTTTTCAGTTGACTTGCCAGCGACTGAACACAAGGAATCTGGAAGGGAAGCCATGTTCTGTGCATTAAGGACCAAAGGCCAAAAAGGGCGATGCCAGAAGTGCCATGTTCTTCGTTGCGTGTTTAATTGAACCAAATCAGGGGGATATTTATTAGGTAATTACAATTTACCAGACTTTGCAGAGGTCCTTGTATTTGCCAAGGCCTCAAGACCATTCAATAACCAGTAAGTGAAAAAAAAGAGTAACATTATTATTATTATTATTATTATTATTATTATTATTGACACAACAACATTGTATGACACAGCAAACAAGATAGATATACTGGATTTCGTATCACAAAACCGCAAGTCGAACTCTTCCCAAGTGTTTAGGACTGTGTGATTATTATTGTTATTATTATTATTATTATGACACAAAGACACCGTATGATACAGTATATGCTGGATTTCGTATCACAAAACCACAAGTCGAACTCTTCCCAAGTGTCTAGGACTGTGTGATTATTATTATTATTGTTATTATTATTATTATTATTATTATTATTATTATTATAATATTTTGTATTTGTGGAGCATCAGAGGTGGAGGATATCGCACATGTACTGTTCAGCTGTGAATTGTATAAGAAAGAGAGAGACCAATGCCTCGGGCCGTACATTATTCACAAAACACACTGGGACCCACATATTAAAACTTCATTTTTGTTGCCTGGCCAGAATCCTTAAATAACATACAAAACAGCCCTTTTCCTATTCAAAGCAACACAGCTGAGAATTGTTTTGATACAGCCAATGGCTAATTAATAAAACGTCATTAATAATAATAATAATAATAATAATAATAATAATAATAATAATAATAGAGAGTTGGAAGAGACTCCTTGGGCCATTTAGCCTAACCCCCTTCAGCCTTTGTGCCGTGGGGGCTGGATAAATACTTCGATGGGCCGCATGTGGCCCGCGGGCCGTAGTTTGGGGACCCCTGCTTTAAGGCAATACGCTGGAAGTTTCAAAGGGGTAAAGGAAAATACATTACAATCTTTGGTTATCTTAAGTCCAAGGAGCTCTGCAGCTGAGAAGCTTTTCCAGGTCCCTCTTTCTCAATGGCTGTGAATGCCGGAGCAATCCTCAGCCTCAGTCCAAATGGCCTATGTTTGATGACCCAGTCTTCCTTTGGTGCCAAAGAACTGATTTGGAGGCACTTGAGACTCCTCAACGTCGTCCAGGTTGGCCCTGAACATGAAGCATAAGTCTCAAGGGTAAGAACCTCAGAATTGGTGCTGAGAGTTGACTTAATCAAAGGCTTTTAGAGCCAAGTCTCTCTCTCACGTCCATCTGGTAGAAAGCTTGATGGTGGAATGAAAAAAGGAAACACTGTCATACTCCAGGAAAGGGTGGAGTCAAACAGTTGAGCTGAGGGAGCAATATAACTGGTGCAAACAACATTGATTAAAGCTATAAATAACCAATCAATCCAACTACATTTACAGAGTAAAGGCAAAATCAGGCATGATACAATTCAAATCTTGCAACTTACAGTTCGACATATAGATGGCACCACTCACGCCGTCACAACCAGATCGTGGACCACTGTGGCCAAGTCAGACCTCCCAAAGTACGGGCGCAGCTGGTGCACAAGTCTTAGTTGTGCAAATGCTCCCCTGGCCACCGCCGAGACCTGGGGATCCAGGCTCAGCTATGACTCCAGGAGAACCCCCAGACTGCGAACCTGTGTCTTCAGCCCGTCCAACACAGGCTGTAACCCTATACACTGTTCGGCCTTACGACTGACCAGGAGGACCTCTGTCTTGTCTGGATTCAATTTCAATTTGTTCACCCTCATCCAGTCCGACACAGTGGCCAGACACCGGTTCAGGACCTGAACAGCTTCCTTAGTGATAGGTGGGAAGGAGTGATAGGGTTTGATGTCATCTGCGTACAAATGACACCGCACCCCAAAACTCCGGATGATCTCTCCCAGCGGCTTCATGTAGATATTAAACAACATGGGGGACAATACAGAGCCCTGTGGGACCCCACAAGACAAAGTGATGAAGGTGTATTGGGAAAATATAATACTTGAATTGGAAACTATATATTGAATGTAATCATATTAGGAATAGGAAAAATGTAATCACAAGCAGACTGTGTGCATATAGCCCCAAAATACACTCTGCTTAGCAAATAACAGTCTCCCTATAAGCAGAGACCAATGTTCACCCTAAGTGTCAGAGACATATATTAAGTGTCAACAAGAATAGATAAGCTAATGGATAAAATACAAATTAAAGCATTTTGGGATGTCAAGATAAGACCTGGCGCCATGTAGGAGTGCTAATAACTCTCTGACAAGCTAAGATAGGGGGGAAATCCTTAATTAATGGATCCCTGAGAGCCTAGATAGGAATTCCTTAGATAAGGCCTAATGGAGGGTCAGAGGTCTTGAAAGTAGCCTATATTTTAGGAAAATGCAAAAGTAGCTTTTAGTAAAGTGTAAAGTAAGACTTTTTTGACACTAATTGGTGATGGATAATGCCTATATGACGTAGGTAGATGGAGGAAAAAATGGTATATAAGAACCTGTGTTTCTTTGTTCCGTACCTTCGCTTTCCTGATTACCGCGTCCCAGAAGGATATCCCAGAAGGATATCTTTTAGGGTTTCACAGCATCAAGCGATGAGCACTTCAAATGGTGTCAAACTGGGGAAAGAAAGAGAATTTTTTTTCTTTTAGCAGGTCATCCTATTCACGTTTCAGTTGCCTAATATTTTTGCTTTGTTTGTCTCTTTCAGACTCGGTGGTTCATTCTTATTCAGGTAAGTGAGGAGACCAACTTTTCCATCCTGATGAAATGCTCGGGTGTAGGCCGTCCTCCTGCATGCTGTTCCTCATGTGCCGCTCTCTTCTTGCAGTCCCTGCAGATGCCTCCAATCTGGAGAGCGTCGTGGTGTCGGTCCTGAACGTCACGGCCAAGGCGGGTTCCCGGACCGTGCTCTCTTGCAAGAGCTACCGCATGGTGTGGACCCAGGACCGGCTGAACGACCGCCAGCGCGTGGTCCATTGGGACCTCTACCGGAGCCAGATCGGGGCGGAAAGGCTCTGCGACATGTACTCGGCGGGCGACCAGAGGGTCTATAGCACTAACAACCAAGGGCGGATCTCCATGACTGAGAATGCATTTGTGGACGGCAACTTCTCATTGGTGGTCAAAGGTACCAGATATTCGAGTATAGACAAACTGGCCTTCCATCCAGGTGTTTTGGACTCCAACTCCCAGCATTCCTAACAGCCTCAGGCCCTTTCCTTTCCCCCCTCAGCCGCTTAAGCGGCTGAGGGGGGAAAGGAAGGGGCCTGAGGCTGTTAGGAATGCTGGGAGTTGGAGTCCAAAACACTTGGACGGAAGGCCAACGTTTGCCCAGGCCTGGATTAGAGTGACCTAGAACCAAAACTAATCTTGTTCACTAATGTTCACTTCTCCCTTTCTGTCGATCAGACCTTGCTGAGAGCGACCAAGGCATTTACTCTTGCAGTCTCCACCACCATTATTGCCATCTGTACGAAACGGTGCAAGTACAGCTCACTGTCACCAAAAGACGTACGTAAATATATATATAGATATATATACTAGCTGTGCCCGGCCACGTGTTGCTGTGGCTAGGACTTTATTTTTCTTTTTTGTTGTATGAATGTAGAGGCATGGATGAGAGGTTGTGCTGTCAATTTTCGAGGTTGTGGGGTGTTTAGTTTAGTTGTTTTGTCCGGTGCCGTGATTCCATTACCCTTTTATATATATAGATATATACTAGCTGTGCCCGGCCACGCGTTGCTGTGGTGAATTATGGTGGTATGGGAAATAAAATATTGAGGAATTGGTGGTAGTTAAGGTAAAGAGTCAAGGTTTTCCCCTGTAGAGTAAAATCTCACTTATCCAACATTCGCTTATCCAATGTTCTGGATTATCCAACGCAGTCTGCTTTTTAGTAGTCAGTGTTTTTGTAGTCAGTGTTTTAAATTCATTGTGATATTTTGGTGGTAAATTAGTATTATTACATTTATTATTGTACTCTATTATTGTTGCTACTATTACATTTATTTTACTCTATTTTTATTATTATTAATACATTTATTATTTCACTCTGATCTTACAGTAGAGTCTCACTTATCCAACACTCGCTTATCCAACGTTCTGGATTATCCAACACATTTCTGTAGTCAATGTTTTCAATATATCGTGATATTTAGGTGCTAAATTCGTAAATACAGTAATTACTACATAGCATTACTACGCATGGAACTACTTTTTCTGTCAAATTGGCTGTATAACATGATGCTTTGGTGCTTCATTTGTATAATGATGACCTAATTTGATGTTTAATCGGCTTTTCCTGAATCCCTTCTTATTATCCAGCATATTCACTTATCCAGCGTTCTGCCGGCCTGTTTATGTTGGATGAGTGAGACTCTACTGTATATTTATAATCTTATATTATCTGCTTAGAACTGGATTATATGAGGCCCCTTCTACACAGCTGGATAAAATGCACACTGAAGTGGATTATATGGCAGTGTGGAGTCAAGATAATCCAGTTCAAAGCAGATAATATAAGATTCTAAATGGGTTATATAGCTGTGTGGAAGGGCCTTGAATCTACACTGCCAATATAATTCAATTAAAATCTGATAATCTGTATCTTATAGGCAGTGTGGAAGAGGCCTGAGGCCTAACTGTGCCTGTCCCCTGGGCTGAGTAGGTTGCTAGGAGACCAAGTGGGCAAAGTTTAGCCTTGTAACTGGCAGCAATTGGATAAAACACAGTTATTCCTCTCCCTCTAATTAGGACTTTCTTTTTCTTTTCTTTTTGTTGTATGAACGTAGAGGCATGGATGAGGGGTTGTGCTGCCAAGTTTAGTGTTTCTGGGATGTGTAGTTTTGTTGTTTTGTCCTAGGCCGAAATTTCATTACCTATATATATATATATAGCCTGGGTTATTTGCAAAAGTCAATTTTGTAATTGTACAAAATGCATAAGGTTGTGGATGAACTTGTGTGCAATCTTTGGTGTTGTTTGTTGTTTCTCTTTTGCTGCTTCAAACAGACTGATGCAAAGTGGTCCTTTTAAGTGCGCAGAGCAGCAGAGCAAATGAATGGCCAGGGAATTATATTTAAGATGTTTGTGGTCAGGGGAGCATTTCCTGTCTTGAAGCTGCTGGAAAAAAAAGGGATTTTGTATGCAAAAAAAGCTTTGAACTCCAGGCTTTTTGCACAAGAGCCTTTGCCCGTTCTCTGAGGATGGATACAGAGTCGGGGAGATGTTCTTGTATTTATTTATTTTTACTCCACTTTTCTTTTGGGAGCGAGGTCCAAAGCGACTCACAACCCTAAAAACTTAAAACACGTACAAGCTGGCTTTGAAGGGTAGATTCGCTTTGGAAAGGTCACATGTGTTAGGGATTTTTTGTGATGGATTATGTTAGGAAAACTACCCCAAAAAAGTAGAAAATCCAAAATATGCAAAAACAGGATACTTATAGTTGAGCATTCAGCTCACAGCAAGCAGAACGTGAAGTGCCATGTGGCTGTAAAAAAAATTAGAGCTTAGGAGGCAAACGTGCAGAGTTCTGTCTTTAAAATTACAAAAGGTTTATTTACAAAAATAATATCTACATTTCTTAATAGTAAAGAACTGGGCCTTAGATCCTCTATAATTCCATCTCTTTTAGGGTTCATAAGAGAGGGTGTGTTAGGCAAAACTACTCAAAAACAGCAGAGCATCCAAAATATGCAAAAACAGAATGCTTAAAGTTAAGCATTCAGCTCACAGCAAGCAGAGCCTGAAGTGCCATGTGGCTGTAAAGAATTTAGAGCTTAGGAGAGAAAGATACAAAAATGGGATACTTATAGTTGAGCATTTCAGCTCACAGCAAGCAGAGCATGAAATGCCATGTGGCTGTAAAGAATTTAGAGCTTAGGAGGGAAAGATACAAAAATGGGATACTTATAGTTGAGCATTCAGCTCACAGCAAGCAGAGCATGAAATGCCATGTGGCTGTAAAGAATTTAGAGCTTAGGAGAGAAAGATACAAAAATGGGATACTTATAGTTAAGCATTCAGCTCACAGCAAGCAGAGCATGAAATGCCATGTGGCTGTAAAGAATTTAGAGCTTAGGAGGGAAAGATACAAAAATGGGATACTTATAGTTGAGCATTCAGCTCACAGCAAGCAGAGCATGAAATGCCATGTGGCTGTAAAGAATTTAGAGCTTAGGAGGTAAAGATCCAGAGTTCTGTTTTTAAATTCACAAAAGAGATGGCATACTGGAGTTAGGAGTTTCTGTGTAAGTTAGGGAAAACTTTCAAAATACAGCAGAACATCCAAAATATACAAAAACAGGATACTTATAGTTGAGCATTCAGCTCACAGCAAGCAGAGTGTGCCATGTAGCTGTAAATAATTTAGAGCTTAGGAGGCAAAGATCCAGAGTTCTGTTTTTAAAATCACAAAAGGTTTATTTACAAAAACAATATCTACATTTCTTCATAGTAAAGAACTTCATCTCTTCCAGGGCTCAAAAGAGAGGGGAAAATTTCCCTCTCTCCGGACACACAAGCAGAGAGAGGTCTCAATACACATAGCACAAAGTAGAAAGTCAAAGATATAAGGCATGCACCTGCAAAGTATCAATTCTACACAACCAATCAGAATGAGAGCAGAAACAGAGAGGAGAGAAGAAATAGGTACATACAACTGTCATTCAAGAGATGGGGGAAGGGATGTCCCTCAGCCTATTTGAAGCTGACTAACTCCTCATTGAGGACTGGAGACTTGGACAGTGTGGGGTTGAACTACAACATATGAACAGCTTGGATAATATCAGTGTGGAGACTGATATTGTTTCCACAGCTTTAGTGGCATCACCCAGAACTGATTTGCTTTGGGTGAAATTGTCCACTGTTATGTGAAACGCTGTCTCTTCTCACCCACTTATCTCTCTTGGTGGATTTCTACAGCCAGAGAAGTGCAAAAGTATTGGGATGGGGAGAAACCGGTGATCGTGGCCCTGAAAGGCAGCACCGTCGTCCTGCCCTGCATCAACCGGAACCAGGTCTGGACCGAGCGGCATGACGAGGAGGAGCAGCAAGTGGTCCACTGGGACCGCCAGCCGCCGGGAGTGCCGCACGACCGAGCCGACCGCCTCATCGACCTCTATGCCTCGGGAGAAGGGCGCTCCTACGGGCCGCTCTTCATGCGGCAGAAGATGAACATCACCGAGAAGGCCTTTGCCCTGGGAGACTTCTCCCTGAGGATCTCCGGCTTGGAAGTGGCCGACGAGGGCACCTACTCCTGCCACCTCCACCACCATTACTGCGGCCTCCATGAGCGCAGGATCTTTCAGGTTTCGGTTGTGGAGCCAGAACCAGAAAGGAAGGTGGTGGTGAACATCACCCACTCCAGTCCACCCGTTGCCGGTAGGTCGTCTCCTCTTTTCTCCTCTTTTTCCATCTTTTTCCATCTTTCCTCCTCTTGCCTTTTCATCCTAGATTTTCTGTTTTTCCTCCACCACAGGCATCCCAGTGTTTCTGAGTCTTTCCATTGGTGTGGAATTTAAGTAACTTTAACTTTATTTTTCTATCCCGCCACCCTCTCCCGGCTGGGACTCGGGGTGGCTCACAGGGGACAAAAGCCCGAAAATACAAACAGGTAAAATAGTTAAAACATGTTACGATAAAAATACAGTAAAATTGACAATTTTATTTATTTATTTACAGTATTTATCACATTGTACACATATAAGGCAAACATTCAATGCCATATAACATAGAACAGGACAGAGACAGACGCAGAGGCAATTTAACCTTCTCCTGAGGAGATGTTCTATTCTGGCGACAGGGGGGAGCAGCTGCTTCATCATCCACTGTGACGGCACTTCCTCATTCCAACGTCGTAAATTAGTTAAATTTGCCTCCCCACTTTATAAGTGGTACCTTATTTCCTACTTGATAGATGCAACTATCTTTCGGGTTGCTATTTATTTATTTATTTATTTATTTATTTACATCACTTTTACCCTGCCTTTCTCTCCGAGGAGGCTCAAAGCAGCTTACAGTAAATGGCAAAAATTCAATGGCTAAAAACAATGTAAAAACAACAATTCATATAAAACAATCTACAAAACAGTTCATGTAAAACAGATACCATTACAAAATAAAATCACATTATATAACATTTTAAGAGGTCAGCAACTCAGCATGGGCTATTTTTTATTTTTTAATTGACGGGTGCTCACCCCGCCACGGGCTGGCCTCGAACTCATGACCTCATGATCAGAGTGATTTATTGCAGCAGGCTGCTCATCAGCCTGCACCACAGCCCGGCCCAATGATACAAACAGTTACCTTGAGCAAACAGTGCAATAGACCATCAAAACTGAGTTAACAATTAAAATCAAATCAAAATAAAATAGAATAATGGATCAGCCAGGTTGGTGGAGGGGATAATATGGAGGGGCCACTTGAACTAAAGTGCAAAAATATAGTTCTAAAGTGCTTTGGGGTCAACGAGAAAGTGCAAATGTTTCTAGAGCGATGGAGTGGTAGACGGACTGGTAGATGGATGTCCAAATTATGTAAAGAGGGACCTGGAATGCATGGAATTTGAATTTTCTGTAGTGTAGAAGAGAGCAGAAAAGACAAAGAGCATAGGAAGGGGTTATTGGAAAGGCAGTGGGCGGGATCATGCAAATTCCACACCAATGGAGAGAGTCAGAAACACTGGGATGCCTGTGGTGGAGGAAAAACAGAAAATCTAGCATGAAATTGTCCTTGTATGAAAGCCTTTCCTTGGGTGGTGGGCAGGATGGTGTTTGTGGAGGACATTAGAAGGCTCTTGGACATGTTTGTGGCGCTCGCTATAACCTGTAATGTCATTGGAGGGAGGGCCATTGGTGTCTCCTGTGTAGTGGGAGCTATAGCTATTTGTGTAAGTGGGAGCTTGTCTGTTTAAGTGGACACCCCAGCCACACACAGAGACATATTTTCACTTTTATTATGTGTATAAATGTTCTTTTTAGTATGACGTTTCTCAACCTGGGGGTCGGGACCCCTGGGGGGGGGGGTTCAGGGGGCTCTTTGATTGCAGGTGAACTATAAATCTCTCTTTTTTTTTTTAAATAAATTTTTATTTTTTAAAACACAAAAAAATACATACCGTAGACATACAAAACATTTACAATTCCCACCACCAACACGAGGATTGTTTTCTTTTTACATATTCGTTTCTTTATGAGACAATTTTTATATCTTTATCTTAGTCCATTTCCAACCTATATACTATATAACATTTGTATCTTATTTCTTATGGCTTGATCTCCAGATTGATTCATGATATCGTTCTTTACCATTGTCCATCTTTCTTCCATTTCTCTTGTTCTATTTTCATTAGTTTTTACAACATTTAGTTTCACATTCATAATTTCAAATTCCATTTGCTCCACCATATATTGGTACCATTTATTTACTGTCCATTTTGATTTATCTTTCCACCCTAATACTATTACTGCTTGTGCACATTCAATTATTGCTTCTTTTATTTCCCTTTTATTTCCCATTTCCTCTCTTTTCCCTAATACCGCTATTTCCTTTGTTATGACCCACTCATTTCCTAGTATTTGATTTGACTCATTTTGTATAGTCTGCCAAAAATATTGTACATGTTCACATTCCCACATCATGTGCATAAACCGCCCTTTCTGATGACATCCATGCCAGCACTGACTACTCCCCTTTTTATAGTAGTATGCTAATTGGCAGGGTGTATTATACCATTTGTGCAATATTTTCCTCCTCATTTCTCGTACTCTGGTATTCCTTTTCATCCCTATTGTCTCTACCACATTTCTCATCTCTTGTTCTGTGATTTGCAGCTCCGTTTCCCACATACTTTTCAGATCCCGTATTATACATCCATCAGCCTCTATGAGCATTGTATATATTTTGCTGGCCTGTGCCTTCTTTCCTTCCCCCTTTTCTCTTATTATCTTTTCAAAGGCGTTATCTTCTCTCTTAACCATATTAATATTTTCTTTTATTTTGCAATATGCACAGATTGCTCTTATCTGTAACCAATTTTCTTCTCCAAGCCATTGTTGGTGAACTATAAATCTCAGCAACTACAACTCCCAATGGTCTATTTTCCCCCAAACTCCACCAGTTTTCACATTTGGGCATATTGAGTATTTGTGCCAAGTTTGGTCCAGATCCATCATTGTTTACGTCCACATTGCTCTCTGGATCTAGGTGAACTACAACTCCCAAACTCAAGGTCAATGCTCACCAAACCCTTCCAGTATTTTCTTGCTGGTCATGGGAGTTGTGTGCCAAGTTTGGTTCAATTCCATTGTTGGTGAAGTTCAGAATGCTCTTTGATTGTAGGCGAACCATAAATCCCAGCAACTACAACTCCCAAATGAGAAAATCAATCTCCTCCAACCCCACCAGTATTCAAATTTGTGCATATCGGGTATTTGTGTCCAGTGAATGAAAATATATCCTGCATATCAGATACTTACATTACGATTCATAACAATAGTGAAATGAGAGTTAGGAAGTAGCAACACAAATACAGTAGAGTCTCACTTATCCAACATAAACGGGCCGGCAGAATGTTGGATAAGCGAATATGTTGGATAATAAGGAGAGATTTAGGAAAAGTCTATTAAACATCAAATCTATATATATATAAAAGGGTAGTGAAATTTCAGCCGAGGACAAAACAACAAAACTACACATCCCAGAAACACGAAACTTGGCAGCACAACCCTTCATCCATGCCTCTATGTTCATACAACAAAAAGAAAAGAAAAATGAAGTCCTAATTAGAGGGAGAGGAATAATTGTTTTTATCCAATTGCTGCCAGTTAGAAGGCTAAGCTCCGCCCACTTGGTCTCATAGCAACCCACTCAGCCCAGGGGACAGGCAGAGTTAGGCCTCACTTAGGCCTCTTCCACACTGCCTATAAAATACAGATTATCTGATTTGAACTGGATTATATGGCAGTGTAGACTCAAGGCCCTTCCACACAGCTATATAACCCATTTATAATGGACTTAATGTCAGGGGAAAACCTTTACCCTTGACCTGAACTACAGTAGAGTCTCACTTATCCAACATAAACGGGCCGGCAGAATGTTGGATAAGCGAATATGTTGGATAATAAGGAGGCATTAAGGAAAAGCTTATTAAACATCAAATGAGGTTATGATTTTACAAATGAAGCACCAAAACATCATGTTAGACAACAAATTTGGCAGAAAAAGTAGTTCAATATGCAGTAATGCTATGTAGTAATTACTGTATTTATGAATTTAGCACCAAAATATCATGATATATTGAAAACATTGACTACAAAAATGCGTTGGATAATCCAGAATGTTGGATAAGTAAGTGTTGGATAAGTGAGACTCTACTGTACCACCAATTCCTCAATACTTTATTTCCCATACCACCAGACTTTGCCACAGCAACACGTGGCCGGGCACAGCTAGTTAGGTTATGATTTTACAAATTAAGCACCAAAACATTATGTTATACAACAGACAAAGTTGTTCAATACACAGTAATGCTATGTAGTAATTACTGTATTTACGAATTTAGCACCAAAATATCACAATGTATTGAAAACATTGACTACAAAAATGCAATGGATAATCCAGAACGTTGGATAAGTGAGACTCTACTGTAATGCATTTATTATTTCACTCTGATATTATTATTATTATTTTTCTTTCTGAAATTTACCTCCCTCGGCTTATACTGGAGTCTCAGTTTTTGGGTGGTAAAATTAGGTGCCTCGGCTTATATTCGGGTCGGCTTATACTGGAGTATGTACGGTCACCACAACATGAGGAACCGTATTAATTATGGCATTAGGAAGCTTGAAAACCACTGCTCTAGCAATTTCTTTATTCACGGCTTTAAATTTCATATGGTGGTCCTGCTCTATCCTCAACCATCCCACTGCTAACATATGGATTTTGCACAACGAACACAATTTGCAGCAACTGAAGTAAGCTGAGGACAAAGGAGAGGAACTAGGACATCGTATAAGTTGCTGAAAAACTATTAAAGGCAAAAGATTCATTGATATTCTCTGTACCAAACTGGGAAGTTTGCAGAGCCCTTTGTGCATTTAGATAAGAAGAAGTCCAAATTCACAATCCAGTCCTCGGCCTTAAAGCAGAGGAAACTTACAAGGAGGACACCCACACCGGAATTCATTTCAGCTGTAACAGGAAATTGGACCAAATTTCTTCAAATGTTGGGAGACGACTGGACTGCTGTATATAGTTTCCTGCTGTGAGCAATAGTACAGAAACCAGCTCAAGTAGAACTTGCTGAATCAATGGAATCTTATTGGTAATCCCTATAAAAAGCATACCAAGAAACAGACCTTGTGAAGCAGGGTTGTTGTATGTTTTCCGGGCTGTATGGCCATGTTCCAGAAGCATTCTCTCCTGACATTTCGCCCACATCTATGGCAGGCATCCTCAGAGGTTGTGAGGAATATATGTCCATGTTCCAGAAGCATTCTCTCCTGACGTTTCGCCCACATCTATGGCAGGCATCCTCAGAGGTTGTGAGGAATATATCTCCATGTTCCAGAAGTATTCTCTCCTGACGTTTCGCCCACATCTATGGCAGGCATCCTCAGAGGTTGTGAGGAATATATCTCCATGTTCCAGAAGTATTCTCTCCTGACGTTTCGCCCACATCTATGGCAGGCATCCTCAGAGGTTGTGAGGTATATATGTCCATGTTCCAGAAGTATTCTCTCCTGACGTTTCGCCCACATCTATGGCAGGCATCCTCAGAAGTTGTGAGGAATATATGTCCATGTTCCAGAAGTATTCTCTCCTGACGTTTCGCCCACATCTATGGCAGGCATCCTCAGAAGTTGTGAGGTATATATGTCCATGTTCCAGAAGTATTCTCTCCTGACGTTTCGCCTACATCTATGGCAGGCATCCTCAGAAGTTGTGAGGAATATATGTCCATGTTCCAGAAGTATTCTCTCCTGACGTTTCGCCTACATCTATGGCAGGCATCCTCAGAGGTTGTGAGGAATATATGTCCATGTTCCAGAAGTATTCTCTCCTGACGTTTCGCCTACATCTATGGCAGGCATCCTCAGAGGTTGTGAGGAATATATGTCCATGTTCCAGAAGTATTCTCTCCTGACGTTTCGCCCACATCTATGGCAGGCATCCTCAGAGGTTGTGAGGAATATATGTCCATGTTCCAGAAGTATTATCTCCTGACGTTTCGCCTACATCTATGGCAGGCATCCTCAGAGGTTGTGAGGAATATATGTCCATGTTCCAGAAGTATTATCTCCTGACGTTTCGCCCACATCTGTGGCAGGCATCCTCTGAGTTTGTGAGGTATATATGTCCATGTTCCAGAAGCATTCTCTCCTGATGTTTCGCCCACATCTGTGGCAGGCATCCTCAGAGGTTGTGAGGAATATATCTCCATGTTCCATAAGTATTCTCTCCTGACGTTTCACCCACATCTGTGGCAGGCATCCTCTGAGTTTGTGAGGTATATATGTCCATGTTCCAGAAGCATTCTCTCCTGATGTTTCGCCCACATCTGTGGCAGGCATCCTCAGAGGTTGTGAGGAATATATCTCCATGTTCCAGAAGTATTCTCTCCTGACGTTTCACCCACATCTATGGCAGGCATCCTCAGAGGTGGTGAGGTGTATGTATATGGGAAGGCTGGCTGGAATCCTATGTCGCAGTTATGAATGCATCACAGAGTTAAGAGCCCGGGAGTGTTGTGTATTCGTAGTCCCTGCGTCAACAAACCTACGGACCTCACAACCTCAAAGGATGCCTGCCATAGATGTGGGCGAAACGTCAGGAGAGAATACTTCTGGAACATGGCCAGACAACAACCCTGCGATCCCGGGCATGAAAGCCTTCGACAACACAGACCTTGTGAATCCCTCAAAGTTTGTATAAATTCCTTCAGAGACTTTTGCTCTTTGGGTGGAAAAACTTTACCAAGATACAGAGATGCAGAGCTGGGAAGCGTCTCCCCAGGATCTTCTTAATCCTGGGCCCAGATCCAAGGCTGGAACCGTTTTCCAGACAGGAAATTTCATTCTGCTTACAGTATCAGCAGAGGCTAATTCTGTTTTCGCTTCCCTTGCCATCGGAGTTAACTCTTGGTCTTTCAGCAGAAGGTTCTCTGCAATGACAACAGCTCGCCATCTGTTATGAGTTATTTGTATTTTGAGATTTCTTTCTTCCCTACGACGTGGAAAGGAACATGGATTGCAGATAGACAACAACTGTTGGCGTCTCTGCCTGGGAATGTGGTGGATTCTCCTTCTCCAACCGAGGCTGGATGGCCATCTGCTTGGAGGGTTGGATTGTGTTTTCCTGGATGGCCATTGTGGTCTTTTCCAACTTTATGATTCTATGATTTCACAGCAAAGTCAACTATCCTATAACAGGGTGCTTATGGTTTCTTGAAATTGAGAAAAACTGTCAGAGAAAGGGGTTACTGTGATTTTTTCAGGCTGTATAGCCATGTTCCAGAAGCATTCTCTCCTGACGTTTCGCCCACATCTATGGCAGATTGGCAGGCATCCTCAGAGGTTGTGAGGTTTGTTGGAAACTAGGCAAGTGGGGATTATATATTTGTGGAAGGCCCCGGGTGGCCATGTTCCAGAAGCATTCTCTCCTGACGTTTCACCCACATCTATGGCAGTCATCCTCAGAGGTTGTGAGGAATATATGTCCATGTTCCAGAAGTATTCTCTCCTGATGTTTTGCCCACATCTATGGCAGGCATCCTCAGAGGTTGTGAGGAATATATCTCCATGTTCCAGAAGTATTCTCTCCTGATGTTTCCCCAAATCTATGGCAGGCATCCTCAGAGGTTGTGAGGAATATATGGCCATGTTCCAGAAGCATTCTCTCCTGACGTTTCACCCACATCTATGGCAGGCATCCTCAGAGGTTGTGAGGAATATATGTCCATGTTCCAGAAGTATTCTCTCCTGATGTTTTGCCCACATCTATGGCAGGCATCCTCAGAGGTTGTGAGGAATATATCTCCATGTTCCAGAAGTATTCTCTCCTGATGTTTCCCCAAATCTATGGCAAGCATCCTCAGAGGTTGTGAGATCTGTTGGAAACTAGGCAAGTGAGGTTTATACATCTGTGGGATAATAATGTCTAGGGTGGGAGAAAAAATTCTTGTCTGTTGGAGGCAAGTGTGGATGTTGCCATTGGCCAGCTTGATTAGCATCGAATGGCCTTGCAGCTTCAAAGCCTGGCTACGTCCTTTGTTGGGAGGCGTTAACTGGCCCAGATTGTTTCCTGTCTGGAATTGTGTTGTTCTCAAATATTATGTGAGAACACAGAAATGTCAAAAGTAAAAAGCGTACTAAGGAAACAGACCTTGTGAAGCAGGGTTGTTGTATGTTTTTTCTGGGCTGTTTGGCCATGTTCCAGAAGCATTCTCTCTTGATGTTTCACCCACATCTATGGCAGGCATCCTCAGAGGTTGTGAGGTATATTATTATTATTATTTTAAAGCCTAGAAGCCTTACATAACATATTATTATTATTGGGTTGTTGTATGTTTTCCGGGCTGTATGGCCATGTTCCCGAAGCATTCTCTCCTGACGTTTCACCCACATCTATGGCAGGCATCCTCAGAGGTTGTGAGGTACTGTATATTATTATTTTAAAGCCTGGAAGCCTTACATAACATATTATTATTGGGTTGTTGTGTGTTTTCCGGGCTGTATGGCCATGTTCCAGAAGCATTCTCTCCTGACGTTTCACCCACATCTATGGCAGGCATCCTCAGAGGTTGTGAGGTACTGTATATTGTTATTATTTTAAAGCCTGGAAGCCTTACATAACATATTATTATTATTGGGTTGTTGTATGTTTTCCGGGCTGTATGGCCATGTTCCCGAAGCATTCTCTCCTGACGTTTCACCCACATCTATGGCAGGCATCCTCAGAGGTTGTGAGGTACTGTATATTATTATTATTTTAAAGCCTGGAAGCCTTACATAACATATTATTATTGGGTTGTTGTGTGTTTTCCGGGCTGTATGGCCATGTTCCAGAAGCATTCTCTCCTGACGTTTCACCTACATCTATGGCAGGCATCCTCAGAGGTTGTGAGGTACTGTATATTATTATTATTATTATTTTAAAGCCTGGAAGCCTTACATAACATATTATGGAAACAATCAGGGTCAGCTTACATCACCCAACAAAGGATTCCTCCAGGAAAGAAGCAGCCAGGCTTTGAAGCTGCAAGGCTATTCAATGCTAAGCAAGCTGACCGATTGCAACATTCACACTTGCTCAAACAGACAAGAGTCCTTTCTCCCACCCTGGATATATAAACCCCAACAGACCTCACAACCTCTGAGGATGCCTGCCATAGATGTGGGCAAAACGTCAGGAGAGAATGCTTCTGGAACATGGCCAGGCAGCCTGGAAAATTCATAGTGATACTGGCAATGAAAGCCTTCAACAACACATTGTTAGAGAAATGTGATTTGAAGTCTGGCCTTCCTCCTCGCTTTCTCCTAGGCCTCTAAGGTTTGTTTCCCTTTCCTTGAAGTCAAAGAAAACAAACCCACACTGCTGTTCGCAGCCTTTTATCTGGATTTGCCTCGTCCCTTGAATATTCCAATACGGCTCAAGATCGACAAAAAACACACATTCCACACTGGCGAGGCGGTCTGTGTTTTCCTCTGCTGGCCCGACACACAAAAGTTGCTCCACCCTGCAAAGGAATGAACTCCTAGCTTTACCGGCAGCGTTTTGTGTGTGTGTGTCAAATGGAGCTCGTCTTGATTTTAATGGGTGCAAAAAGAGCACCCTTTCACCTGCGCATCCTTCTTTTCAAGCCAAATTGATTCTAGGAATGTGACTGGGTGTCAAATCAAGGTGTGCACTGGGTTTTCAAAAGAATTTTAAGTTGTGTTGTCGAAGGCTTTCATGGCCGGGATCACAGGGTTGTTGTATGTCTTTCGGGCTGTGTGACCATGTTCCAGAAGTATCCTCTCCTGATGTTTCGCCCACATCTATGGCAGGCATCCTCAGAGGTTGTGAGGTATGGATAAACTAAGTAAGGAAAGGAAAGAATATATATCTGTGTAGAGTCCAGGGTGTGGCAAGAGTCCTTTGTCACTGGGAGCCAGCATTAATGTTTCAGTTAATCACCCTAATTGGCATTGGAAATGTTTTGTCTCTTGCCTGGGGGCATCCTTTGTTCAGTCAAGCCCTCAGAGTGTTGGTTCCCATCTACTGTTTTGATTTTGGAGTTTTGTAATACTGGTAGCCAGATTTTGTTCATTTTCATGGTTTCTTCCTTTCTGTTGAAGTTGTCTACATGCTGGTGGATTTCAATGGCTTCTCTGTGTAGTCTGACATGGTGGTTGTCAGAGTGGTCCAGCATTTTTGTGTTCTCAAATAATATCCTGATTAACTGATGAAGAAGCACAACCTACAAACTATCTACAGACCCACAAAGAAAATCCAACAAATGCTATGGTCAGCGAAGGACAAGAGGGATCCTCTGTGGGAAAGACTTATGGCTTCATTTATATTTTAAATAAGATCATTATTTAATAACTTATATACACTATTGCAAATGTAGTAAATTAACGCAGTAAATAAATAAATAATAAATAAATACATTTTAGACTTAGGCTCGCCCAAAGTCTGAAATGACTTGAAGGCACACAACGACAACAACAACAACAACAATCCTAATTAACTTGACTATCTCATTGTCCAGAACACTTCCCATTGAAATCCCGATAAATGTATGTTGCTTAAATTGTTTTTATTTTTAAATATTGCATTGTTCTTTCGTTGTTCTTGTTGTTGTTTTTGCACTACAAATAAGACATGTGCAGTGTGCATCGGAATTTGTTTGTATTTTTTTTTTCAAACGATAATCTGGCCCCTTAACAGTCTGAAGGATTGTGGACCGGCCCTCGGCTTAAAAAGTTTGAGGACCCCTGCTGTAAATCATTGCCTCCTCCTGAGAAAAAATTATAATATCACCTCACTTGCTCCACAGGAAATCTGCTACAAAACAGGAGCTTTTTGTTGGGTTCCAGGGTCAGAGAAGCAGATGAAGGGCCTGGCACACGGGAGCATGGTTTTTCCATCAGTGTTTAACATTTACAGAAATGATCAGCCACTGCCAGAAGGGACAGAGTTTCATCTATGCTGACAATTGTGCCATCACTGCTCAAGCAGGGAGCTTTGAAATGGTTGAACAAAAGCTTTCTGAAGCTTTAGGTGCTCTTATCGTCCAATACAGCAGATTCCTAATCCATCTAAAATGCAAATTCTTCAGAACTGACAAGCATCTCGAGCTCTGAGGATTAACTAGGAAGGAATCCCACTGGAGCATTGTAGCACAACAAAGTTACTCTGGACTTATAAAGTTACTCTTACTTATAAGAAGCACTGCTTGAATATCAAGCAAAAAGTAGGTGCTAGAAACAATATGCATATGTCTTATTTTGTCTTCTTTCCCATCTCAATTCTCTTCTCATTCCTGCTTCTCCTAACCCAGACCCGAACGCAGGGCACAGCCACAACGTCATCAACGTCATCATTCCGGATACCCGGGCCCATTTCTTCCACCAGCTGAGCTACATCCTGCCGATGCTCTTGCTCTTCCTCCTGCTCCTGATCCTCGTGGTTCTCATCGCTCACAAGCACCGGAGGAGAGGTGGGTCTTGTGACAAATGGGCACATCTCACAACTATGAGAAATGTGCGGTGTGACACTTACACCATGAAAATAAAAATTTCTTTTCTCTTGTTTCTAGGTTTCGAGTACAACGTGAAGAAATACGACGAGTAAGTAGGAACTGTGCTGCATGAGAGGAGGTTTGATTTGGCTTTTTGGATGCATCTAATTCATGCAATGGAGCCTCCAGTGCTGCAGTGTGTTAAACCACTGAGCTGCTGAACTTGCAGATCGAAAGGTCACAGGTTCGAATCTGGGGAGCGGAGTGAGCGCCCGCTGTTAGCTCCAGCTTCTGCCAATCTAGCAAATGTGAGTAGATCAATAGGTACTGCTCCGGCGGGAAGGTAACAGCGCTCCATGTAGTCATGCCAATGGCCACATGACATTGGAGGTGTCTACGGACAACGCCGGCTCTTCAGCTTAGAAATGGAGATGAGCACCAACCCCCAGAGTGTGAGTAGATGAATAGGTACCGCTCCGGCGGGAAGGGGACGGCGCTCCATGCAGTCATGCCAGCCACATGACCTAGGAGGTGTCTATGGACAACGCCGGCTCTTCGGCTTAGAAATGGAGATGAGCACCAACCCCCAGAGTGTGAGTAGATCAATAGGTACTGCTCCGGCGGGAAGGTGGCGGCGCTCCATGCAGTCATGCCAGCCACATGACCTAGGAGGTGTCTATGGACAACGCCGGCTCTTCGGCTTAGAAATGGAGATGAGCACCAACGCCCAGAGTGTGAGTAGATCAATAGGTACCGCTCCGGCGGGAAGGGGACGGCGCTCCATGCAGTCATGCCAGCCACATGACCTAGGAGGTGTCTATGGACAACGCCGGCTCTTCGGCTTAGAAATGGAGATGAGCACCAACCCCCAGAGTGTGAGTAGATCAATAGGTACCGCTCCGGCGGGAAGGTAACGGTTCTCCATGCAGTCATGCCAGCCACATGACCTAGGAGGTGTCTATGAACAACGCCGGCTCTTTGGCTTAGAAATGGAGATGAGCACCAACCCACAGAGTCGGACACGACTGGACTAAACATCAGGGGAAACCTTTAGCTTTTTAATTCATGCAATTCCAGCCCTATTTGAGTTTCTATCACTCAGTGCTTTGGGATCTTGCAAACTGTAGTTTGGGGGGGCACTAGGGAGAAAAGGCAAAAGACTTTGTCAAACTCTTAACTCCCAGGATTCCACATGAGAAAGTGCCATAATAATGCCATAATAATGCCTTCTTGGAATATCGAAATCAATAGACAGTTTTGGAAAGCTGGAAACTGGAAACGTATCTCATTACTCTGGCTATTTTTTACTCCGGCTTTCGCACAGCAGGTTAAACTACCAGCTTCAGTAAATCTTGCCAGTTGAAAGGCTGACAGTTTGAAGCTCAGGTCAGGGTGAGCTCCTGTCCTTTAGCCCAACTTCCGCCTACCTAGTGGTTCGAAAGCAAAATGTGAGTAGATAAATAGGTACCGCTTAAAAGCGGGGAGGTATTTTAAGGCACGCATAAGGAAATGCCAGAACAATGTTGGCAATTTATAAATATATAATATTATTATACTAATAATATAATAATATATAATAATATTATACTAATAATAATAAAATATAATAATGTTAATTATGTATTATATATTAAATGTAATATTACTAATAATATTACCATATAATGATATAGTACAACATAGTAATGTAATGCTTATATTGTGCTATGCTAATAATATATTGTATGTTCATTTGATTTGTAAGCTGCTCTGAGAAGAGCGGAATATATACTAATAATAATAAAATATAATAATGTTGATTATATATTATATATTAAATGTGATATTACTAATAATATTACCATATAATAATATAGTACAACGTAGTAATTTAATGCTTATATTGTGCTATGCTAGTAATATATTGTATGTTCATTTGATTTGTAAGCCGCTCTGAGTCCCCTTCGGGGTGAGAAGAGCGGGGTATAAAATGTAGTAAGTAAATAAATAAATAAATAAATTTGATCAAGGAGGAAGTTTACAAACAAAGGTCTTTGGCAGGGAGATGGAGTGACAGCACCCCGTCAACAGATGGGAAAAAAACGATATATATCCCTATCTATACACAACTGTCTGTGTTGTCAGTGTATAAACTGCATTGTATGTTTGTTGCATATGTATGTTTAGTGATTTGCATTGAGTCCCCTTCAGGGTGAGAAGGACAATACAATATTATACTAATAATACAATATAATAATATTAATTATCTACATATATAAAAATGTAGGATAAAAAAAAATCGGCCTATGACAAAACAACAAAACTACACATCCCAGAAACACTAAACTTGGCAGCACAACCCCTCATCCATGCCTCTATGTTTATACAATAAAAAGAAAAGAAAAATAAAGTCCTAATTAGAGGGAGAATAATAATTGTTTTTATCCAATTGCTGCCAGTTAGAAGGCTAAGCTCTGCCCACTTGGTCTCCTAGCAACCCACTCAGCCCAGGGGACAGGCAGAGTTAGGCCTCACTTAGGCCTCTTCCACACTGCCTATAAAATACAGATTATCAGATTTGAACTGGATTATATGGCAGTGTAGACTCAAGGCCCTTCCACACAGCTATATTACCCATTTATAATCTTATATTATCTGCTTTGAACTGGATTATCTTGAGTCCACACTGCCATATAATCCACTTCAGTGTGCATTTTATCCAGCTGTGTAGAAGGGGCCTCATATAATCCAGTTCTAAGCAGATAATATAAGATTATAAATATAATATGTAATAATTACTGTGATATAATAATACAGAACAATATAATCTCTAAAATCAGGACAGTAAATAAAGAACAACACTCTGAAAGCATAAGCCAGAGCAACGCGTGGCCGGGCAAAGCTAGTATATTATATATTAAATGTAATATTACTAATAATATTACCATATAATGATATAGTACAACATAGTAATATAATGCTTATATTGTGCTATGCTAATAATATATTGTATGTTCATTTGATTTGTAAGCTGCTCTGAGTCCCTTTTGGGGTGAGAAGAGCGGGGTATAAATGTAGTAAATAAATAAATAAATATAAATAAGGGCGGAATATAAATACTATAAATAAATAAAGTCCTCCTCTTCTTTCCCAGGAAAGATATCCATCTCAGAGACTTCCCAGTTGATACAACCGATTTGTCCAACTATAAAAATGAAGACATAAGACTGGGTAAGTGTCCCTGCCCACCTAGCAGATCGAAAGCAGAAATGTGAGTAGATAAATAGGTACTGCTTTAAGTAGGGAGGTAATAAAGGGACATGCCCACGATTTGATTGAGAGGATGTTTAAGGACAGCAAAGCTCCTCGGCATGGAAGATGGAGCGACAGCACCCTGCCGTGTCCAAATTCGAGTACAGCCTCCAGGAAAAGATGGGAAAGCCTTTACCTCTGTTTTATGTATTGTCTGTCCTTGTTAATTGTATAACGGCATTCAATGTTTGCCATATAACCTAGTGTTCATGTGGCCCGCCCTTGGTTTTTTTTGTTCTTTTGATTTTGCTTAATGTAGTGTATATTATCTTTCATTGTATTGTTTAATGTGTTATGATTTGTTGTTTTATTTATATTCTGTGATATTGTATTGTTCTGGGCATGGCCCCATGTAAGCCGCCCCGAGTCCCTTTTGGGGAGATGGTGGCAGGGTATAAATAAAGATTATTATTGACACAACGACGTTGTATGACACAGCAAACAAGATAGATATGCTGGATTTCGTTTCACAAAACCACAAGTCGAACACTTCCCAAGTGTCTAGGACTGTGTGATGTATTTTCAGATGATGCGTGCAGATCCCAGTAAGGTGGCCTTTTGCAGTTGGCAGATTGTAATTTTGTCAATGTCTATTGTTTCCAAATGCCGGCTGAGATCTTTTGGCATGGCACCCAGTGTGCCCATCACCACCGGGACCACCTGCACTGGTTTCTGCCAGAGTCTTTGAAGTTCAATCTTGAGGTCCTGATAGCGGCTGAGTTTTTTATTATTATTATTATTATTATTATTATTATTATTATTATTATTATTATTTTATTATGACACAGCAAACAAGATAGATATGCTGGATTTCGTTTCACAAAACCACAAGTCGAACACTTCTCAAGTGACTAGGACTGTGTGATGTATTTTCGGATGATGCGTGCAGATTCCAGTAGGGTGGCCTTTTGCAGTTGGCAGATTGTAATTTTGTCAATGTCTATTGTTTCCAAATGCCGGCTGAGATCTTTTGGCACGGCACCCAATGTGCCCATCACCACCGGGACCACCTGTACTGGTTTCTGCCAGAGTCTTTGAAGTTCAATCTTGAGGTCCTGATAGCGGCTGAGTTTTTCCTGTTGTTTTTCGTCAATGCGACTGTCACCTGGGATGGCGACATCAATGATCCAAACCTTTTTCTTTTCCACAACTGTGATGTCTGGTGTGTTGTGTTCCAGAACTTTGTCAGTCTGGATTCGGAAGTCCCACAGTATCTTTGCATGTTCATTTTCCAATACTTTTGCAGGTTTGTGATCCCACCAGTTCTTTACTGCTGGGAGGTGGTACTTGAGGCATAAGTTCCAATTATTATTATTATTATTATTATTATTATTATTATTATTATTATTATTATTATTTATGTGTTCTGTATTCAGTCCTGAGGCACCTCGGGGAGATAGAGCAGAATATAAATAAAGTATATTAATATTACAGGACAAGCCTGAGTTTTGACAGAACCTCTTGCAATGAGTGCCGCTCTCTGACCCAGGTTCCTTTTCTGTCCCAGATTACAAGAACAACATTCTGAAGGAGAAGTCGGAGCAAAACCGGGTCCTCCCCGCCAAAAACATTGATCTAGATAAAGGTGAGAAGCGGGCAGAGGCCCGACCCATTCCCCTCCCTCCAGGGTTATGCAACCGCGGATCAAGAGGGACACTTTGGGCAGTTTAGCACAAAGCAACATGCTTGCAAAGCTAGTTCTATCCCTAGTCTGTCATCCAACTCACCGCAAAGTGGCTATTATGAGCTGCCATAGATTCTTGGCTGGCTCTTGAGTCACTTTTTCTCTCTGGGTGGAATCCAAATTGCTGGCTTCCATGGTACCAGCAAAACCTTCCAAGCAAAGACCTCCACTGACTTTGCTCAGTGCTGAAGCCGTCTTTTTCCTCTTTCTGTTGGGGAAGTAAAGGAGAGAACTCCAGGAGAGCAATAAAACAAGCCTTTTATTGTTATCACAGCTGATGATAAGGCAAAACAGCCGTAGGTACCACTCTAGTGGGTCCGTACCATGCAAATGGCCATCGCAACATGTGTGTAGCAAACAAAGGATTTTATATCTCGGCTTATCTAAAATTGACCAATAGCTGAGGGTCTTCCTCACCTTCCACACATACTTGGTTTAAGGCTCTTCCCATGACCTTAACTTCCTTCTTGTTTACAAGTTTCACTCAGTGCACTTTGCCCAGCTCATTTTATGTTTTTATTGCTGTGTTTTTCATTTGTTTTATAATGATTGTGATTTCTTTTTAATGCCTTTTAAATTGATTTGTGTGTTTTTGTATTTGATATTTATATTTGATATCACTATATGCTGGTTTTATATCTGTGAGCCTCCCCGAGTCCCTCTGGGGAGATGGTGGCAGGGTACAAAAATAAAATTATTATTATTATTATTATTATTATTATTATTATTATTATTATTATTGGTACAAGTGATACCAATGACCTAACTTGTTTATTTCAAGCTAACGTTTGGTCTTGGAACATTCTGGAGAAAGGCACCAGCTCACAGGAAGGGAGGGGCATATGCACAGGCAAAGCTACATAGGCAATAGTTTACTATTTTCTGGCTTATGGTCCCTACATTTCTACTTCCTTCTTCTCTTCTTACTCCTTATTTGCCTCTTGTTGGGCGAGTGGGCTTATTAACAAAAGATTCCCCCTCATAAATGCACAGCAGAGTAAATTATTAGCAGCAGTGTGACCCAGCGCCATAGAATCATAGAATCATAAAATATAGAGTTGGAAGAGTCCAACCATCCAGAGCTTAGGAGGCAACGATCCAGAGTTCAATCTTTAAAATTACAAATGGTGTATTTACAAAAATAATAACTACAAGGGTTATCCAGAAAGTAGATTACGTTTTGGAATTTAAAAAGTATAGGAGAAAACATTTACCATATGCAGTTGAAAGCCACACCCAAATACCACTTCTCAACAATAGTTGCCATTCAAATCTGGGCACTTATCATAGCGATGAATGAGCTTGGTAACTCATTCCCCACAAAACTCTGCCGCTTGCATCTTCAAAAAGTATAGGAGAAAATATTTATCATATGCAGTTGAAAGCCACACCCAAATACCACTTCTCAACATAGTCGCCATTCAAATCTGGGCACTTATCGTAGCGATGAATGAGCTTGGTAACTCCTTCCCCACAAAACTCTGCCACTTGCGTCCCCAAAACGTATAGGAGAAAACATTTACCATATGCAGTTGAAAGCCACACCCAAATACCACTTCTCAACATAGTTGCCATTCAAATCTGGGCACTTATCGTAGCGATGAATGAGCTTGGTAACTCCTTCCCCACAAAACTCTGCCGCTTGCGTCTTCAAAAACTATAGGAGAAAAAATTTACCATATGCAGTTGAAAGCCAGACCCAAATACCACTTCTCAAATTCAAATATAGGTACTTATCATAGCGATGAATGAGCTTGGCAACTCCTTCCCCACAAAACTCTGCCGCTTGCGTCCTCAAAACGTATAGGAGAAAATATTTATCATATGCAGTTGAAAGCCACACCCAAATACCATTTCTCAACATAGTCGCCATTCAAATCTGGGCACTTATCGTAGCGATGAATGAGCTTGGTAACTCCTTCCCCGCAAAACTCTGCCGCTTGCACCCTCAAAAAGTATAGGAGAAAACATTTACCATATGCAGTTGAAAGCCACAGCCAAATACCACTTCTCAATATAGCCGCCATTCAAATCTAGGCACTTATCATAGCGATGAATGTTCTGTCACAAGCACAAGCTCGAGTCCCATAACCTTTCTTTTTCTTTTTCAGATTTCCGGAAAGAATACTGTAAATGAGAACGACCACTCTAAGCGACTGGCTGGACCAGGAGCTCCGTCTGGAATTTAAACCAAAGCTTTTTTTAAAAAAAAATGCCACACCTCCCATTACCAGAACTTCTCTGTAGACTTCCTTCCTGTCTTTGGAGAGTAAGAAAGGTATAAATGATAAATGCTATAGAGCAGGCATGGGCAGATTTGGGTCCTCTGGGTGCTTTGGACTACAACTCCCAGCATTCCTAACAGCCTCAGGCCCTTTCCTTTCCCCCCTCAGCCGCTTAAGCGGCTGAGGGGGGAAAGGAAGGGGCCTGAGGCTGTTAGGAATGCTGGGAGTTGTAGTCCAAAACACCTGGAGGACCCAAATCTGCCCATACCTGTTGTAAGGACTCCTTTCTCCCTTCTCCAGCTCTACTGACGTTCTAGCCCTCTTCCATTTGTTGTCTGCTGAAGCCTTTCTCTATATTGCCCTCTTGTGGCTGCGTCTGAGCACTGCATACATGCATATATATTTATTCTTTTTTGGGGATTTCTATCCCCAAAAGAGGCAAATATTTTAGTTGAAACCTTACCAGCATATTCATTCTGATAATGAAAGCTACGTGTACCACATTTGGTCCAGATCCATCAAGCCACGTAGGAGCTTTTGCAGAACATACATACAAACGTATTTTCATTTTAACGTGGGAAATCTGTGTTTGAAAAAGTCATTTTTTTATGGTACAAAATGCACAAGGTTGTGGATTAACTATAACTGATACCATGCCAGGTTCACACTGAGAAACTCCATTTGTTACGTTGGGCCGGTTTTCTCTGGATGCATCCTCAATGGAGTTGAGTGTGCTCTCCGGCTGTAGGGTAAACTACAACTCCCACTATGGTGAACCAGTCCCCTCAAATCTCTCCAGTGGGTTGAGTTAGTCATGGGGGTTCTGTGTGTCAAGTTTGGACCAGGTCCATCATCGGTGGACGTCACAGTTTCCTTGGTTGTGGGTGAACTACAACTCCCAGAAAGGAAGGTCAATTTCACCAAACCTCTCCAGTGATTGAATTTTTGTGGGTTTGTGTTCCAAGTTGGGTCCAGATCCATCGGTGTTTGGGTTCACAGTGGATGTAGGTGAACTACAACTCCCCCAAATCAAGGTGAATTTTCCCCAAAGACCTCCAGTGTTTTTTGCTGGTCATGGGGACTCTGTGTGCCAAGTTTGATACAATTTCATCTTTGGTGAAGTTGAGTGTTCATTGATTGCAGGTGAACTATAAATCCCAGTACCTACAACTTGTAGAAATCCCTCCAAAGACCTCCAGTATTTTTTGCAAGTCATGGGGACTCTGTGTGCCAAGTTTGGTCCAATACCATCTTTGGTGTAGTTCTCACTGATTGCAGGTGAACTATAAATCCCAGTACCTCTAACTCAAAGAAATCCCTCCAAAGACCTCCAATATTCATTGCTGGTCATGGGGGCTCAGTGTGCCAAGTTTGGTCCAATACCATCTTTGGTGTAGTTCTCACTGATTGCAGGTGAACTATAAATCCCAATAACTACAACTCGTAGAAATCCCTCCAAAGACCTCCAGTAATTTTTACCGGTCATGGAGGCTCTGTGTGCCAAGTTTGGTCCAGTTTCATCTTTGGTGGTGTTCAGAGTGCTCACTGATTGCAGGTAAACTATAAATCCCAGTACCTATAACTCGTAGAAATGCCTCCAAAGACTTCCAGTCCCAGTACCTACAACTTGTAGAAATCCCTCCAAAGACCTCCAGTATTCATTGCTGGTCATGGGGGCTCAGTGTGCCAAGTTTGATCCAATTCCATCTTTGGTGTAGTTCTGAGTGGTCACTGATTGCAGGTAAACTATAAATCCCAGTATCTGTGACTTGTAGAAATCCCTCCAAAGACCTCCAGTATTTTTTTACTGGTCATGGGGACTCTGTGTGCCAAGTTTGGTCCAATACGATCTTTGGTGTAGTTCTGAGTGCTCACTGATTGCAGGTGAACTATAAATCCCAGTACCTACGACTTGTAGAAATCCCTCCAAAGACCTCCAGTATTTTTGCAAGTCATGGGACTCTGTATACCAAGTTTGGTCCAATTCCATCTTTGGTGGAGTTCAGAGTGCTCACTGATTGCAGGTGAACTATAAATCCCAATAACTACAACTCGTAGAAATCCCTCCGAAGACCTCCAGTAATTTTTACCGGTCATGGAGGCTCTGTGTGCCAAGTTTGGTCCAGTTTCATCTTTGGTGGAGTTCAGAGTGCTCACTGATTGCAGGTGAACTATAAATCCCAGTACCTACGACTTGTAGAAATCCCTCCAAAGACCTCCAGTATTTTTTGCAAGTCATGGGGACTCTGTGTGCCACGTTTGGTCCAATACTATCTTTGGTGTAGTTCAGAGTGCTCACTGATTGCAGGTGAACTATAAATCCCAGTACCTATGACTTGTAGAAATCCCTCCAAAGACCTCCAGTATTTTTTGCAAGTCATGGGGACTCTGTGTGCCAAGTTTGGTCCAGTTTCATGTTTGGTGGAGTTCAGAGTGCTCACTGATTGCAGGTAAACTATAAATCCCAGTACCTATAACTCGTAGAAATCCCTCCAAAGACTTCCAGTCCCAGTACCTACAACTTGTAGAAATCCCTCCAAAGACCTCCAGTATTCATTGCTGGTCATGGGGGCTCAGTGTGCCAAGTTTGATCCAATTCCATCTTTGGTGTAGTTCTGAGTGGTCACTGATTGCAGGTAAACTATAAATCCCAGTATCTGTGACTTGTAGAAATCCCTCCAAAGACCTCCAGTATTTTTTTACTGGTCATGGGGACTCTGTGTGCCAAGTTTGGTCCAATACGATCTTTGGTGTAGTTCTGAGTGCTCACTGATTGCAGGTGAACTATAAATCCCAGTATCTATGACTTGTAGAAATCCCTCCAAAGACCTCCAGTATTTTTTGCAAGTCATGGGGACTCTGTATACCAAGTTTGATCCAATTCCCTCTTTGGTGGAGTTCAGAGTGCTCACTGATTGCAGGTGAACTATAAATCCCAATAACTACAACTCGTAGAAATCCCTCCGAAGACTTCCAGTAATTTTTGCAAGTCATGGGGACTCTGTGTGCCAAGTTTGGTCCAATACCATATTTGGTGTAGTTCTCACTGATTGCAGGTGAACTATAAATCCCAGTACCTATGACTTGTAGAAATCCCTCCAAAGACCTCCAGTATTTTTTGCAAGTCATGGGGACTCTGTGTGCCAAGTTTAGTCCAGTTTCATCTTTGGTGTAGTTCTGAGTGCTCACTGATTGTAGGTGAACTATAAATCCCAGTACCTATGACTTGTAGAAATCCCACCAAAGACCTCCAGTATTTTTTGCAAGTCATGGGGACTCTGTGTGCCAAGTTTGATCCAATTTCATCTTTGGTGAAGTTGAGAGTGTTCATTGATTGCAGGTGAACTATACATCCCAGTACCTACAACTCCTGCAAATCATGGTGAATTCTCCCCAAACCTCTCTAGTATGTTCAGTTGCTGATCAATCCCTTTTTTGCTGTGTGCAGACACTTGTGGAAGTGGGAGCCTGTCTAGCCACACACATGCATACATATTTTCACTTTTATTATGTGTATAGAAGATGTATGTATAGATATGATGCCGTTTTAAGGAGGATAGAGGCAAGATTGCTACACTCCTTTCCTGTCTTGACCCTTTTTAATGTCTTTGTTCCAAAGAGTACTTGGTTTAATTTGCAATGATATTTTGATTTAAAAAAAATAAGCTGAAAATATAAATGCTTGCTATGAAACCTAGAACAGAGCCTGTAATTTATGTCATCACACCAACATGGCCAGGAATGTCCGGTGCCTGCGGATGATTTCTACAGTTTTTCCTATCTTTTGTGAAAAGGAAAACCACTTTTAGGTTTGCATTTCAGCGTTCGCGAAATCCAAGTGCTCCAAATACCAGCGCAATGAGGTCTTCCCTTTGCCAAATCTTGACTGTTGGAGAGCATGAAATGCTATTAAAAATACCTTCAGAAGTTACCGGCGGTGAGTGTTTTGTACATGTTTTCGGAGCCGGTCACCCAACTTCAAACTTGGAGGACATTCCTGCGTTCTTGGCATTTGGCTCTGTGGATGGTATCTCATCCTACTTTTTGTATTTGCGAGCCCAAGATCGGATCTCATAATGTTATGCATTTCAAGTACTTTGCACTGGCCAAAAAGGAATAATATCCCGAAATGGGGTCACTTACTCATCCGGCTCCTGCCACGTTTTAAATATTCCTTTAAGCAAAAAATTCCAGGACTGCAAAACTGCTTAAAACTGAAAACTGGGACGAAGGCATTTCTGTTGATCTTTACACAGAGGATCTTTTTGGAACAGGATAATAATAATAATAATAATAATAATAATAATAATAATAATAATAATAATAATAAAGGTCACCCTGCTGGGATTTGCGCGCATCATCCGGAAATACATCACACAGTCCTAGACACTTGGGAAGTGTTCGACTTGTGATTTTGTGATACGAAATCCAGCATATCTATCTTGTTTGCTGTGTAATAATAATAATAATAATAATAATAATAATAATAATAATAATAATACTTGTGGCAGAGGACTCTTACAAGTAAAACAGGCAGTCAAAGAAGAAGAACATGCCCTGGCAGAAGATGTAAAGCAAAGTGAAGAACCTGCTTTGATTGAAGTCAAAAATCAGAAACTCCTCAAAGCACAGCAGACAAAAAACCAGTACAAGAAAACCACACTACAAACTAGAGCTGACAGCTGGCACAACAAAGGATTACATGGACAGTTCCTTGGCAAAATTGAAGATTGATAAGGAGAAAACCTGGCTCTGGCTCACAAATGGGACCCTGAAGAAGGAGACAGAAGGCCTGATCCTTGCAGCCCAGGAGCAAGCCATCAGAACAAAGGCAATTCAGGCCAAGATCGAAAAATCAGCTGATGACTCAAAATGCAGACTGTGCAAGGAAGCTGACGAAACCATTGATCATATCCTCAGCTGCTGTAAGAAAATCGCACAGACAGACTACAAATAGAGGCACAACTATGTGGCCCAAATGATTCATTGGAACCTATGCCTCAAGTACCACCTCCCAGCAGCAAAGAACTGGTGGGATCACAAACCTGCAAAAGTATTGTAAAATGAGCACGCAAAAATACTGGGGGGACTTCCGAATCAAGACTGACAAAATTCTGGAACACAACACACCAGACATCACAGTTGTGGAGAAGAAAAAGGTTTGGATCATGGATGTTGCCATCCCAGGTGAGAGTCGCATTGACGAAAAACAACAGGAAAAACTCAGCCGCTCTCAGGACCTCAAGATTGAACTTCAAAGACTCTGGCAGAAACCAGTACAGGTGGTCCCGGTGGTGATGGGCACATTGGGTGCCATGCCAAGAGATCTCAGCCGGCATTTGGAAACAATAGACATTGACAAAATTACGATCTGCCAACTGCAAAAGGCCACCTTACTGGGATCTGCACGCATCATCCGAAAATACATCACACAGTCCTAGACACTTGGGAAGTGTTCGACTTGTGATTTTGTGATATGAAATCCAGCACATCTATCTTGTTTACTGTCATAATAATAATAAGGTTTCCCCTGATGTTAAGTCCATTCGTGACCGACTCTGGGGGTTGGTGCTCATCTCCATTTCTAAGCTGAAGAGCCAGCATGACTGCATGGAATACC
Source organism: Anolis carolinensis (assembly GCF_035594765.1). NCBI lineage: Eukaryota > Metazoa > Chordata > Lepidosauria > Squamata > Anolidae > Anolis > Anolis carolinensis. The sequence goes on from NW_026943826.1 coordinate 6,506,911, forward strand.
GTTACCTTCCCGCCGGAGCGGTACCTATTGATCTACTCACATTTGCATGTCTTCGAACTGCTAGGTTGGCAGGAGCTGGGGCTAACAGCTCATTCCGCTCTCTGGATTTGAACCTGGGACCTTTTGGTCTGCAAGTTCAGCAGCTCAGCGCTTTAACACACTGTGCCACCAGGGGCCCAATAGTAATAATAATAATTGCTCCTTGTCTCCAGGGCAACAGAAAACAAGCCTGCTCCCTCTTCCTTATGATACTCTTTCACATATTTATACATGGCTCTCATCTCTCCTCTCAAGCTTCTCTTCTTCAGGCAAAACATACCTAACTCTTTGAGCCGCTCCTCATAAGGCTTGTAGATTATTTTAGTTTTAGTCGAGTATTATGCTACTGAAAATCTGTCTATTTTAGGAAGTCTTTTTCTTGTTGTTATGAGGCATTCTTTCCTGAGAGTTCCATTATGTATGGCACTCAATAAGGCAGATTGATTATTAGGTGTATTGAGATATTTTATTGCAGAAATATGTCTTCCTCTGGCAAGCGAGGCATATGAATATAATGTACTAGCTGTGCCCGGCCACGCGTTGCTGTGGCAAAGTCTGGTGGTATGGGAAATAAAGTATTGAGGAATTGGTGGTAGTTAAGGTAAAGGGTAACGGTTTTCTCCTGACATTAAGTCCAGTTGTGTCTGACTGCACATTGAAGTGGATTATATGGCAGTGTGGAGTCAAGATAATCTAGTTCAAAGATGATAATATAAGATTATAAATGGGTTATATAGCTGTGTGGAAGGGCCTTGAGTCTACACTGCCATATAATCCAGTTCAAATCTGATAATTTGTATTTTATAGGCAATGTGGAAGAGGCCTGAGGCCTAACTGTGCCCTGGGTTGCTAGGAGACCAAGTGGACTCTAATTAGGACTTTATTTTTCTTTTCTTTTTGTTGCATGAACGTAGAGGCATGGATGAGGGGTTGTGCTGCCAAGTTCAGTGTTTCTGGGATGTGTAGTTTTGTTGTTTTGTCCTAGGCCGAAATTTCATTACCCTTTTATATATATAGATAGGAAACTAATAATTTCAGAAGGGAAAATCACAATGTTGAGGGAGAGACACATCTGCTGCAGTCATTACAAAGCATCTGGAAAGGGATCTCTCTATGGAAACGGGAGAGAAAGGGTTTCTCGATCTCACCGTGTCCTTAAAGAAAAGGTTATGTGAAACGTCATTCCAGAATAAAAATAAAAATAAAGGAAAACGAGGAAAGTGTCTTTGGCAGAGCAACAGGCCATGCTTTCATTTCACTATTGCCCTTCTGGAGTCAGTATTCTCTTGAAGGCTTCCATGTTAGAAAATAAAGTGTTTTGTATCTGCCTTAAGAAGCTTTTCCGTGTGTTTCGGACGGCTTTCTCCATTTCCATGACCTTCAAACATGAAGTGGTTATTTATTTCTTGTGAACTTTAAGTTGTCAAAAAAGACGGAGAAGGTCAGTTACAAATCGAGTCTTTGTTCCGGGCGTTATAAGCTCTCACTAAGGTCTTTTTCACACGACGCAATTTGGAGACATTTAATATTTTCCAGCTTCCGGCTTCATGAGGGTATGCTCGATTCCGGCCACAGGGGGAGCTGCTGCTTCATCATCCACTGTGACACCGAGTCCTTGATAGATTACTTCCTCATTCTTCTGCACTCTGCTGGATGTTTTTTTTATGGTATCGTAAATTAGTTAAATGACCTTCCCTGCATAAAGTGGTACCTGAATTTCCTACTTGGTAGATGCAACTACCAAGGTCAACAACGAGCTAGGCTATTTAATGGTCGGGCACTCAATACAACCCAGGCTGGCTCAAACTGATGACCTCATGGTCAGTAGTGATTTATTGCAGCTGGCTACTAACCAGCTGTGCCACAGCCCAGCCCTTATCTACTCATAGCCCAGCCCTTTATCTACTCACATTTCTGTTTTCGGTCTGCTAAGTGGGCAGGGTGCTGGGGCTGATGGCGGGTGCTCACCCCAACCCGGGCTTGAACTGCCAACACTACTGAAGCTGCCAAATCCTCTGTAGAATTCTGCAGCTGGTCTCAAAAGGCTTCTGTTGTTGTCATTGCATGCCTTCAAGTCGTTTTCTTGACTTATGGCGACTCTAAAACGGGTTTTTTTGACCAGGATTTGTCTCAACTTCTGAGGTCGAGAGAGTGTGACTGGCCAAAGGTCACCCAATGGGTTTCCAAGGTTGAGCAGGGATTCGAACTTAAGTTTCCAGAGTCAAAGGCTCAAACTACCGCACCAGCTGACCGTTCAATGCTAAGGCTTCCCCATCTGCACAGAGTTCCATACTTCGAACTTTAACAACACAACCGTTCAATGCTAAGGCTTCCCCGTCTGCGCAGGGTTCCACACTTCGCACTTTAACAACACAACCGCTCAATGCTAAGGCTTCCCCATCTGCGCAGGGTTCCACACTTCGCACTTTAACAACACAACCGTTCAATGCTAAGGCTTCCCCGTCTGCGCAGAGTTCCATACTTCGCCCTTTAACAACACAACCGCTCAATGCTAAGGCTTCCCCATCTGCGCAGAGTTCCATACTTCGCCCTTTAACAACACAACCGTTCAATGCTAAGGCTTCCCCATCTGCACAGAGTTCCATACTTCGAACTTTAACAACACAACTGTTCAATGCTAAGGCTTTCCCCATCTGCGCAAGGTTCCATACTTCACACTTTAACAACACAACCGTTCAATGCTAAGGCTTCCCCATCTGCGCAGAGTTCCATACTTCGAACTTTAACAACACAACTGTTCAATGCTAAGGCTTCCCGCCAAATGGAACAAGCCAGTACCTGCCACATACCAATATGGCCATCTGTTGAGTTATGAAGGTGGAAGCATTACTTTTCATTCTACCCTCGTACTTCCTAATCAATTGAAGGAGGAGAGGGGATTTCAAAGTGCAAAAATCATAGGCATTCAATGGGGGAAAGAGGAGCCTTGCCCTTCCTAGTGTTAGAAATGTTCTAACTCCCAAAACACAGTGGAGCATCTGAAAATACAAAAACAGGATACTTATAGTTGAGCATTCAGCTCACAGTAAGCAGAGCATGAAGTGCCATGTGGCTGTAAAGAATTTAGAACTTAGGAGGCAAAGATACAAAAACAGGATACTTATAGTTGAGCATTCAGCTCACAGCAAGCAGAGCGTGAAGTGCCATGTGGCTGTAAAGAATTTAGAGCTTAGGAGGCAAAGATACAAAACAGGATACTTATAGTTGAGCATTCAGCTCACAGTAAGCAGAGCGTGAAGTGCTATGTGGCTGTAAAGAATTTAGAGCTTAGGAGGCAAAGATACAAAAACAGGATACTTATAGTTGAGCATTCAGCTCACAGTAAGCAGAGCGTGAAGTGCTATGTGGCTGTAAAGAATTTAGAGTTTAGGAGGCAAAGATACAAAACAGGATACTTATAGTTGAGCATTCAGCTCACAGTAAGCAGAGCGTGAAGTGCTATGTGGCTGTAAAGAATTTAGAGCTTAGGAGGCAAAGATACAAAACAGGATACTTATAGTTGAGCATTCAGCTCACAGCAAGCAGTGTGAAGTGCCATGTGGCTGTAAAGAATTTAGAGCTTAGGAGGCAAAGATACAAAAACAGGATACTTATAGTTGAGCATTCAGCTCACAATAAGCAGCATGTGAAGTGCCATGTGGCTGTAAAGAATTTAGAGCTTAGGAGGCAAGGATCCAGAGTTCAATATTGAAGATTACAAATATAATATCTACATTTCTTAATACTAAATAACTGAGTCTGAAGTACTCTAACTCCATCTCTCTGGGGTTCAAAGAGACGGAAAAATCACTGAGCACGACAAGCCAACTGATGATTCATGTCCCGAATGTGATCAGCTTCTCAGCATTGCCTCCCTCATTCTCTAGGGAACAGTCCTGATCCTGTGATCCTCTTGGGATCACACCTTAAAACTAAACCCGAGATGATCTCATAATCCGCTTCATTGTCAAATGCTTCCAGCCTGCAAAAATGGGATTGACAGCAATGCTTTTGGTTCCCCTTAGCGGACAATTGGCTTACTACAAGTCATGTGAACTAATGCAAGGCATCAAGGTTTTTTTTAGGAAAACATCACAAGGAGGTTCTCTTTGCTATCCTTTTGGCCCTAAATAGGGATGGAAAGACACCTTATTCCCAGGAAAATACTTTGTCTAGAATGGGAACATTTCAATTGCTAAAGACTCTATTTGATGGCTAATAATATTTATTTACAGTATTTATATCCCACCCTTCTTTCTCACCCCGAAGGGGACTCAGGGCAGATTACAATGAACACATATATGGCAAACATTCAATGCCAACAAACAACATATATAGACAGACACAGAGGCATTTAACATTTTTTTTCCAGCTTCACGATTCCGGCCACAGGGGGAGCTGTTGCTTCACCGTCCACTAGTGGCTGTACTTCCTCATTCTTTTCCTCGTGTTTTGCTGGCAGTTGTAAATTAGTTACATTAGCCTCCCGCATAAAGCGTACCTAAATTTCCCTACTTGACAGATGCAACTGTCTTTCGGGGCTGCATAGGTCAACAGCAAGCCAGGCTATTTAATGGTCGGGGGCTTATCCCGACCCGGGCTTCGAACTCATGACCTCTCGGTCAGTAGTGATTTATTGCAGCTGGTTACTAGCCAGCTGCACCACAGCTGCGCCACATTATTATTATTATTATTATTATTATTATTATTATTATTATTATTGTTATTATTATAATAGTTTGAGGCAGGTTACACAATGAAAACACATTACCAAAAATTTATTTATTTTATTTATTTACATCATTTATATTCTGCCCTTCTCATCCCGAAGGGGACTCAGGGCGGATCACATTACACATATTAGGCAAACATTCAATGCCTTTTTAACACAAGACAAAGACGAACAACATAGCTCCGAGCGGGCCTCGAACTTATGACCTCCTGGTCAGTGACTCATTGCTCTCCCGTCTGCGCCACAGCATACTATCTATACATATGTATCTATTCCATGTGTTTGTATATACAGTAGAGTCTCACTTATCCAAGCTAAACGGGCCCGCAGAATGTTGGATAAGCAAATATGTTGGATAATAAGGAGGCATTAAGGAAAAGCTTATTAAACATCAAATTAGGTTATGATTTTACAAATGAAGCACCAAAACATCATGTTAGACAACAAATTTGACCGAAAAAGTAGTTCAATACACAGTAATGCTATGTAGTAATTACTGTATTTATGAATTTAGCACCAAAATATCACAATGTATTGAAAACATTGACTACAAAAATGCGTTGGATAATCCAGAACGTTGGATAAGCGGGTGTTGGTACAATTAAATAATTTAATTTTTCAAATAACCTTGGCAACGTTTGCTACCCAAGTTAGTACATAATCCAAAGGTTAATAATATCCACTACAAAGAGCTCTAGTTCCTCACCAAACCACATATCTCAGGAATCAGCCACAGCCATGAAAGTCCTTGTTTAGTACAGTAGAGTCTCACTTATCCAACACTCGCTTATCCAACGTTCTGGATTATCCAACGCATTTTTGTAGACAATGTTTTCAATATATCGTGATATTTTGGTGCTAAATTCGTATATACAGTAATTACAACATAGTATTACTGCGTATTGAACTACTTTTTCTGTCAAATTTGTTGTTTAACATGATGTTTGGGTGCTTAATTTGTAAAATCATAACTTAATTTGATGTTTAATAGGCTTTTCCTTAATCTCTCCTTGTTATCCAACATATTTGCTTATCCAACGTTCTGCCGGCCCGTTTATGTTGGATAAGTGAGACTTTACTGTATTAAAGAGAGCTGTGTTACATTTGTCACTCAATATGGAAATTGTTTCCTTCTCTTTTCAGTATAACTGTAACTTACTTTGAAACGATGGATTTCTTGGGTATTTGTTTTGTTCCATGTAACATGTTCTGCGTTTCTTTAAAAGTAGTAACTAAATGTAGCTCCTGCTTCCTAAAAACAACATTGTTTCTCCCTCCTTCTTTTCTCCATAGCAATTCCTTCCTTCCCTTCCTCTTCCTTTATTGATAACAGTATATCATTATATATTATTATATATCATCGGTAGTGTTCTATTTAATGTATTAGTATTATTATATTCCACAGCCTTCATGTTTTCTCCCTCTGTTTGCCTGTTATTAATCAGTTTTTGCCATCATCTTGGTTTTCTTGATGTTTAACTGCAACCCACCTTTTACACTTTCTTTTTTCACATTAGTATTATACATACACACACACATATATAATATTATATATTCCCTCCCTATGTGTATATAATATATTGTATTATTAGCATAGCATCATCTGAGTAAGACACACACACACATATATATTATTTTCTCCTATGTATACAACAGCACAATATTAGTAATATATTCCTTCCTATGCATAGAATAGCACAACATGATATATATATATATATATATATATATATATATATATATATATATATATATAAAAATAATTATTATTATATATTCCTTCCTATATATATAATACTAGCTGTGCCTGGCCACGCGTTGCTGTGGCAAAGTATGGTGGTATGGGAAATTGAGGAATTGTATTGAGGAATTGGTGGTTTTCTCCTGACATTAAGTTCAGTTGTGTCCGACTGCACACTGAAGTGGATTATATGACAGTGTGGAGTCAAGATAATCCAGTTCAAAGCAGATAATATAAGATTATAAATGGGTTATATAGCTGTGTGGAAGGGCCTTGAATCTACACTGCCATATAATCCAGTTAAAATTAGATAATCTGTGTTTTACAGGCAGTGTGGAAGAGGCCTAAGTGAGGCCTAACTCTGCCTGTCCCCTGGGCTGAGTGGGTTGCTAGGAGACCAAGTGGGCAGAGCTTAGCCTTCTAACTGGCAGCAATTGGATAAAAACAATTATTCCTCTCCCTCTAATTAGGACTTTATTTTTCTTTTCTTTTTGTTGTATGAACCTAGAGGCATGGATGAGGGGTTGTGCTGCCAAGTTTAGTGTTTCTGGGATGTGTAGTTTTGTTGTTTTGTCCTAGGCTGAAATTTCATTACCCTTTTATTTATATAGATTCCTTCATTCTTAAGCATATATGATATATTCTATTATTAGCATAGCATAATATTAGTATTATAATCCTTCCTTCTTAAGCATATATAATATATTGTATTATTAGCATGGCACAATATTAGTATTATATATTCCTTTCTTCTTTCCTTTTTTAGCATAGGAAATTCTCCCCTTCCCTGTTCCACTTCCCTTTCCCCTTCCTTTCCCTTTCCTTTCTCTTCCTTTCCCCTTCCCTAACCCTTTCCCTTTCATTTCCCTTTCCCTTTCCATTTCTCCTGCTTTTATCTAAGATTTTCCCTTTTGTCCTTATATGTGATTTTTTATGACTTGTTTTCATTGTTTTTAATCTATTTCATGGTGTTATTTTATTGTTGTTGACTGGGCTTGGCCCCATGTAAGCTGCCCCGAGTCCATTCAGGGAGATCGAGCGGGGTATAAGAATAAAATAATAATAATAATAATAATAATAATAATAATAATAATAATAATAATTTCCTTTCCCCTTCCCTTTCCTTTTCTTCTTCCCTTTCCCTTTCTTTCTTCTTTCCTTTCCGTTCCCTGTCCCCATTCTCTCTTCCTTTCCCTTCCCTTTCTTTCCCCTTCCTTTTCCCTTTCCCCATTCTGTCTTCCTTAACCCTTTCCTTTCCCTTTTTCCCTCCCTTTCCCTTCCCTTTCCTAATTTGTTTATTTACAGTATTTATATTCCGCCCTTCTTTCTCACCCCAAAGGGGACTCAGGGCGGATCACATTACACACATAAAGGCAAACATTCAATGCCATGACGTAGAACAGAGACAGAGACAAGACGCAGGCACCGGGCTGGCCTCGAACTCATGACCTCTTGGTCAGAGTGATTTGTTGCAGCTGGTTTGCTTTCCAGCCTGCGCCACAGCCCGGTCCTAACCCTTTCCTTTTCCTTTCCCCTTCTGTTTCCCTTTCCCTTCCCTTTCTCCCTCCCTTTCCCCTTCCCTTCCCACTTCCACTTCCCTTTCCTTTCCCTTTCCCCTTCCCTTTCTTTCCTCTTCCTTTCCCCTTCCCTAATAATAATAATAATAATAATAATAATAAAACTTTATTTATATACCGCCCTATCTCCCGGATGGGACTCAGGGCGGTTTACAGTCATAAAAGCAAACACAAACATTACATAACAACACTAGCTGTGCCCAGCCACGCGTTGCTGTGGCGTTGTCTGGTGGTGTCTGTATTTTATAGGCAGTGTGGAAGAGGCCTAAGTGAGGCCTAACTCTGCCTGTCCCCTGGGCTGAGTGGGTTGCTAGGAGACCAAGTGGGCGGAGCTTAGCCTTCTAACTGGCAGCAATTGGATAAAAACAATTATTCCTCTCCCTCTAATTAGGACTTCAATTTTCTTCTCTTTTTGTTGTATGAACCTAGAGGCATGGATGAGGGGTTGTGCTATCAATTTTCGAGGTTGTGGGGTGTTTAGTTTTGTTGTTTTGTTTGGTGCCCTGATTCCATCACTCTTTTATATATATAGAAGATAGATAGATTATTAGCATGGCACAATATTAGTATTATATATTCCTTTCTTCTTTCCTTTTTTAGCATAGGAAATTCTCCCCTTCCCCTTCCCCTTTCCACTTCCCTTTCCCCTTCCTTTCCCATTCCTTTCCCCTTCCCTAACCCTTTCCCTTCCCTTTCCTTTCCCTTCCCTCTTTCTTTTCCCTTTCTCCTTCCCCTTCCCTAATCCTTTCCTTTCCCTTTCCCCTTCCCTTTCTTTCCTCTTCCTTTCCCTTTCCTTTCCTCTTTCCTAATCCTTTCATTTCCCTAACCCTTTCCTTTCCCTTTCTTTTCTTTTCCTTTCCCTTTCCTATCCTCTTTCCTCATCCTTTCATTTCCCTAACCCTTTCCTTTCCCTTTCTTTCCTCTTCCTTTCCCTTTCCCTAACCCTTTCCTTTCCCTTTCTTTCCTCTTCCTTTCCCTTTCCTCTTTCCTCTTCCTTTCCCTTTCCCTAACCCTTTCCTTTCCCTTTCTTTCCTCTTCCTTTCCCTTTCCCTAACCTTTTCCTTTCCATTTCTTTCCTCTTCCTTTCCCTTTCCTTTCCTCTTTCCTCTTCCTTTCCCTTTCCCTAACCCTTCCCTTTCCCTTTCTTTCCTCTTCCTTTCCCTTTCCTTTCCTCTTTCCTCATCCTTTCATTTCCCTAACCCTTTCCTTTCCCTTTCTTTCCTCTTCCTTTCCCTTTCCCTAACCCTTTCCTTTCCCTTTCTTTTCTCTTCCTTTCCCTTTCCTTTCCTCTTTCCTCATCCTTTCATTTCCCTAACCCTTTCCTTTCCCTTTCTTTTCTCTTCCTTTCCCTTTCCTTTCCTCTTTCCTCATCCTTTCATTTCCCTAACCCTTTCCTTTCCCTTTCTTTCCTCTTCCTTTCCCTTTCCTTTCCTCTTTCCTCATCCTTTCATTTCCCTAACCCTTTCCTTTCCCTTTCTTTCCTCTTCCTTTCCCTTTCCTTTCCTCTTTCCTCATCCTTTCATTTCCCTAACCCTTTCCTTTCCCTTTCTTTCCTCTTCCTTTCCCTTTCCCTAACCCTTTCCTTTCCCTTTCTTTCCTCTTCCTTTCCCTTTCCCTAACCCTTTCCTTTCCCTTTCTTTCCTCTTCCTTTCCCTTTCCTTTCCTCTTTCCTCTTCCTTTCCCTTTCCCTAACCCTTCCCTTTCCCTTTCTTTCCTCTTCCTTTCCCTTTCCTTTCCTCTTTCCTCATCCTTTCCCTTTCCCTAACCCTTTCCTTTCCCTTTCTTTCCTCTTTCCTCATCCTTTCATTTCCCTAACCCTTTCCTTTCCCTTTCTTTCCTCTTCCTTTCCCTTTCCTTTCCTCTTTCCTCTTCCTTTCCCTTTCCCTAACCCTTCCCTTTCCCTTTCTTTCCTCTTCCTTTCCCTTTCCTTTCCTCTTTCCTCATCCTTTCCCTTTCCCTAACCCTTTCCTTTCCCTTTCTTTCCTCTTTCCTCATCCTTTCATTTCCCTGACCCTTCCCTTTCCCTTTCTTTTCTCTTCCTTTCCCTTTCCTTTCCTCTTTCCTCATCCTTTCATTTCCCTAACCCTTTCCTTTCCCTTTCTTTTCTCTTCCTTTCCCTTTCCTTTCCTCTTTCCTCATCCTTTCATTTCCCTAACCCTTTCCTTTCCCTTTCTTTTCTCTTCCTTTCCCTTTCCTTTCCTCTTTCCTCATCCTTTCATTTCCCTAACCCTTTCCTTTCCCTTTCTTTTCTTTTCCTTTCCCTTTCCTTTTCTCTTTCCTAATCCTTTCATTTCCCTAACCCTTTCCTTTCCCTTTCTTTTCTCTTCCTTTCCCTTTCCTTTCCTCTTTCCTAATCCTTTCATTTCCCTAACCCTTTCCTTTCCCTTTCTTTTCTTTTCCTTTCCCTTTCCTTTCCTCTTTCCTCATCCTTTCATTTCCCTAACCCTTTCCTTTCCCTTTCTTTTCTCTTCCTTTCCCTTCCCTTTCCTCTTTCCTCATCCTTTCATTTCCCTAACCCTTTCCTTTCCCTTTCTTTTCTTTTCCTTTCCCTTTCCTTTTCTCTTTCCTAATCCTTTCATTTCCCTAACCCTTTCCTTTCCCTTTCTTTTCTTTTCCTTTCCCTTTCCTTTCCTCTTTCCTCATCCTTTCATTTCCCTAACCCTTTCCTTTCCCTTTCTTTCCTCTTCCTTTCCCTTTCCTTTCCCTTTCTTTCCTCTTCCTTTCCCTTTCCTTTCCCTTTCTTTCCTCTTCCTTTCCCTTTCCTTTCCCTTTCTTTCCTCTTCCTTTCCCTTTCCCTAACCCTTTCCTTTCCCTTTCTTTCCTCTTCCTTTCCCTTTCCTTTCCTCTTTCCTCATCCTTTCATTTCCCTAACCCTTTCCTTTCCCTTTCTTTCCTCTTCCTTTCCCTTTCCTTTCCTCTTTCCTCTTCCTTTCCCTTTCCCTAACCCTTTCCTTTCCCTTTCTTTCCTCTTCCTTTCCCTTTCCCTTTCCTTTCCCCTTCCCTAACCCTTCCCTTTCCCTTTCCCTTTCCAAGAGGAGGAGGAGGAAGGGCCAGGCCAAAGGGGGGGGGGCGGGGGCGGTGCCCTCTGCGTCCACTGGGGGGCGTGCTTCCTCTTTCCTGCCCGTGCTCTGCTGACACTTCCCTTCCTGCTCCTCCTCCTCCTGCTTCTCCTGCTTCTCCTTCTCCTGCCGGGCATTGTGGCGGAGGGGCTCCCCGGGAGCGGAGCCTTGGGCCTGGCTCTCCCTTCTTCCCCCTTTTCCTCTCCTCTTCTCCCTTCCCTCCTTTTCCTTTTCCTCTCCCTCCTCCTTCCTTCCTTCCTTCCTTCCTCCCTTCCTTCTTCCATGGCGGAGACAAAAATCATCTACCACATCGACGAGGAGGAGACCCCTTACCTGGTCAAGCTGCCCGTCCCCCCGGAGAAAGTCACGCTGGCCGAGTTCAAAAATGTGCTCAGCAACCGGCCCGTCCACAGCTACAAATTCTTCTTCAAATCCATGGACCAGGATTTCGGGTGAGAGAGAAAGAGAGGGATCCAATGGGTGCGTCAGGGGGTTGGTGGCTCAATGGGCGACCCATGGAGGGGGGGGGGGGAGGAAGGGACCGCCAAGGCCTTTCTGCCCAGAGGAGCCTCTCTGTGCCTCTCAGGCTGGGCATGGGCACCCCCACCTCGCCCTCCCTTCCTCCCGGAGACCCCAGAAGCATGCTCTCCTGACGTTCCGCCCCCATCTGTGGCAGGCATCCTCAGAGGTTGGGAGGTCTAGGCAATGGTTGAGGTGGATAGTTCCAGGGTGGCTGCTTCCTCCCAACAAAGGATGCCCCCCCAGGCAGGAAGCAGCCAGGCTTTGCAGGTGCAAAGCTATTCAATGCTAATCAAAGGCAAGTCAGGTTTGTATATCTGTGGGGTCAAGTCCCAGGTTGGGAGACATGTTGCCATTGCACACCTTGATTGCCATTATTCACATTGAATGGCCTTGCAGCTTCAAAGTCTGGCTGCCTCCTGCCTGGGAGGGCGAGGGGATCCTCTGTTGGGAGTTGTTGGGATCCTCTATTGGGATCCCAGGCATCCTCAGTTGGGATCCCAGGCATTATTTCCTGATTCCCCCCAGGCAGGAAGCAGCCAGGCTTTGCAGCTGCAAGGCTATTCAGTGCTAATCAAAGGCAAGTGAGGTTTGTATATCTGTGGAGGTTGGGAGAAAGAACTCTTGCCTGTGAGAATGTTGCCATTGCACACCTTAATTGCCATTATTCACATTGAATGGCCTTGCAGCTTCAAAGCCTGGCTGCCTCCTGCCTGGGATCGGGAGGGGATCCTCTGTTGGGAGGATTAGTTCAATGCTAATCAAAGGCAAGTGAGGTTTGTATATCTGTGGAGTCATGTCCCAGGGTGGGAGAAAGAACTCTAATCTTGGACATGCTTAACATTTTATATAATGTGATTTTATTTTGTAATGGTATCTGTTTTATATGAATTGTTGTTTTCTAGATAGTTTTATACGAATTGTTGTTTTCTAGATTGTTTTGTACGAATTGTTGTTTTTACGTGGTTTTTAGGCATTGAATTTTTGCCTATTTATTGTAAGCCGTTTTGAGTCCCCTCGGGGAGAAAGGCGGGGTAAAAGTGATGCAAATAAATAAATAAATAGTTCTGTATGAATGTTGCAATCAGACACCTTGATTGGCACTGAATAGCCTCGCAGCTGCAAAGCCTGGCTGCTTCCTGCCTGGGTGGGGGAGTCCTTTATTGGGACTCGCATTATTTCCTGATCCCCCCAGGGAGGAAGCAGCCGGGCTTTGCAGCTGCAAGCCATTCACTGCTCATCAGCAATGCCAATCACAACATCCACACAACAGACAAGAGGTCTTTCTCCCGCCCTGGACTTTCCACAGATATATAAACCTCACTTGCCTTGATTAGCATTGAATAGCCTTGAAAGGACTCTTGTCTGTTGGAGGCAAGTGTGAATGTTGCCATTAGGCAGCTTGATTAGCATTGAATGGCCTTGCAGCTTCAAAGCCTGGCTGTATCCTGCCTGGGGGAATCCTTTCTTGGGAGGAAGCAGCCAGGCTTTGAACAAAGAGAAAGAGAGAAATAAAAATAAAAATAGTTCTTTCTCCCACCTTGGACATTATTCCACAGATATCCAAAACCTCACTCGCCTTGATTAGCATCGAATAGCCTTGCAGCTTCAAAGCCTGGCTGCATCCTGCCTGGGAGAATCCTTTCTTGGGAGGAAGCAGCCGGGCTTTGAAGCTGCAAGGTTATTCAGTGCAGATCACAACATTCACACTACAGACAAGAGTTCTTTCCCCCACCCTGGACATTATTCCACAGATATACAAACCTCACTGGCCTTGATTAGCATTGAGTGGCCTTGCAGCTTCAAAGCCTGGCTATATCTTGCCTGGGAGAATCCTTTGTTGGGAGGAAGCAGCCAGGCTTTGAAGCTGCAAGGCTATTCAGTGCTAATCATGACCCTCACACTACAGACAAGAGTTCTTTCCCCCACCCTGGACATTATTCCACAGATATACAAACCTCACTGGCCTTGATTAGCATTGAATGGCCTTGCAGCTTCAAAGCCTGGCTATATCCTGCCTGGGAGAATCCTTTCTTGGGAGGAAACAGCCAGGCTTTGAAGCTGCAAGGCTATTCAGTGCTAATCACGACCCTCACACTACAGACAAGAGTTCTTTCTCCCACCCTGGACATTATTCCACAGATATACAAACCTCACTGTCCTTGATTAGCATTGAATGGCCTTGCAGCTTCAAAGCCTGGCTGCATCCTGCCTGGGGGAATCCTTTCTTGGGAGGAAGCAGCCAGGCTTTGAAGCTGCAAGGCTATTCAGTGCTGATCACAACATTCACACTACAGGCAAGAGTTCTTTCTCCCACCCTGGACATTATTCCACAGATATACAAACCTCACTGTCCTTGATTAGCATTGAATGGCCTTGCAGCTTCAAAGCCTGGCTGCATCCTGCCTGGGGGAATCCTTTCTTGGGAGGAAGAAGCCAGGCTTTGAAGCTGCAAGGCTATTCAGTGCTGATCACAACATTCACACTACAGACAAGAGTTCTTTCTCCCACCCTGGACATTATTCCACAGATATACAAACCTCACTTGCCTTGATTAGCATCCTTCCTTCCTGCCTGGGGGGGAATCCTTTGTTGGGAGGTGTTACCCGGTCCGGATTATTTCCCGATTCCCCCAGGGAGGAAGCAGCCAGGCTTTGAAGCTGCAAGGCTGTTCAGCGCTAATCAAGGAGGCCAATGGCAGCATTCACACTTGCCTCCAATAGACAGGCTTATTGGATTGGATTGGAATGGCCTTGCAGCTGCAAAGCCTGGCTGCTTCTTGCCTAGGGGGACCCTTTGTTACCCGGTCTGGATTATTTCCTGATTCCTGCAGGGAGGAAGCAGCCAGGCTTTGCAGTTGCAAGGCTATTCAATGCTAAGCAAAGTGACCAATGGCAATATTTACACTATATCTATCTGTCTGTGGGGGATTGTATTATATACTGTATATACTCGAGTATAAGCCTAGTTTTTCAGACCTTTTTTTTAGGACTAAAAATGCCCCCTTGGCTTATACTCGGGTGAGGATCCTGGTTGGCTTATATTTGGGTCAGCGTATATTCAAGAATATATGGTACATTTATTATTTTTCTCTATTATTATTGGTATTATTACATTTATTATTGTACTCTATTATTATTGTACTCTATTATTATTACATTATTGTACTCTATTATTGTTCCTACTATTACATTTATTTTACTCTATTTTTATTATTAATAATATATTTATTATTTCAATCTGATCTTATTATTATTATTACATTTATTATGCTACTCTTTTTATTATTACAGTAGAGTTTCTCTAATCCAACCTCCACTTATCCAACGTTCTGTATTATCCAACGCAATCGGCCTTTTAGTCGTCAATGTTTTTGTAGTTAATGTTTTCAATACATTGCAATGTTTTGGTGCTAAATTCATAAATACAGGAATTACTATATAATGCTACCATGTATTGAACTGCATGTACAGTAGGTTCTCACTTATCCAATGTTCTGGATTATCCAATGCATTTTTGTAGTCCATGTTTTCAATATATCATGATATTTTGGTGCTAAATTCGTAAATACAGTAATTACTACAGTAGAGTCTCACTTATCCAACATAAACGGGCCAGCAGAATGTTGGATAAGCGAATATGTTGGATAATAAGGAGGCATTAAGGAAAAGCCTATTAAACATCAAATTAGGTTATGATTTTACAAATGAAGCACCAAAACATCATGTTAGACAGCAAATTTGGCAGAAAAGGTAGTTCAATACGCAGTAATGCTATGTAGTAATTACTGTATTTATGAATTTAGCACCAAAATATCATGATATATTGAAAACATTGATTACAAAAATGTGTTGGATAATCCAGAATGTTGGATAAGCGAGTGTTGGATAAGTGAGACTCCACTGTACATAGCATTACTGCATATTGAACTACTTTTTCTGACAGATTTGTTGTCTAACATGATGTTTTGGTGCTTAATTTGTAAAATCATAAACTAATTTGATGTTTAATAGGCTTTTCCTTAATCCCTCCTTATTATCCAAGATATTCGCTTATCCAAGCTTCTGCCGGCCCGTTTAGCACCAAAATATCATGATATATTGAAAACATTGACTACAAAAATGGCTTGGATAATCCAGAAACTTGGATAAGCGAGGCTTGGATAAGTGAGACTCTACTGTATTACATTTATTATTCTAATAATAATAATAATAAAACTTTATTTATACCCCGCCACCATCTCCCCGATGGGGACTCGGGGCGGCTTACATGGGGCCATGCCCAAGACAATACAATATAACTATAACATAATACAATTAAATAATACATTACATAAAATAAACAGTACAACATAAGATCGAAACAGCAATATAACAAGAGCGGGCCGCATGAACACTATATTTAAAAGCTAGATTAAAAATTAAAACTCTGGGTGAGAAAGGGATCAGAATAAAAACCTCGAGGGACGGGGTTCAGATAGTGAACCAGTCTAGAGGATAAATATTGGGGGGGAGTAGCATAGAACATTTACTCTCCGAAAGCACACCGGAATTCTACTCTATTTATTATTACATGTATTATTTTCCTGTATTTATTATTATTATTACATGCATTATTTTACTCTATTATTATTAAAAGGATACATAAGCACATTGACATTGAAGAAGATGAGAATAATGGTTTAATCAGAGCTGGACAGTCTTATCTTAAAATTAGAGCTTGATGTAAATATTCAAAAACATTTAACCTACCGATGCCTCAATTAATGTAATTTTTTGGTATCTATTTTTATTTCTGAAATTTCCCACCCTCGGCTTATACTGGAGTCAATGTTTTCCCAGGTTTTTTTGTGGTAAAATTAGATGCCTCGGCTTATATTTGGGTCGGCTTATATTCAAGTATATACTGTATGTATCTGTGGAGGATTATTTTTTTCCCATCCCTCCTTCAACCCTAGAGATTTCCCATCCAACTCCTCCATCCTGAAGTTACTTACCTAGGAATGTATTGTGTCGGGTGGTGGCCCAGGGGCGTGGGTGAAAGTCTGTGTCGAAGTGCACATTAGCATACAATGAATGGCATGGCACAGAATTTTCCTATTTCTGGGCATGGAGTCTCGGATTCGTGGGCTTGAACGTATAATTAACGGGTGGAATGTACCACAAGATGCAGTTATGTTGGCCATGGGCTTAGTCAGGGGAAGAAGAGGAGCTGGAGTGCCTTTAGCGGAGGAGAAATCCAAGTTGGGAACGTTGTTGGATCAGATGCATTTTCCCCATCGTCCTTTAAGAACTTCCATAGTCATATAGAGTATATAGAGCTTGAGAACTTCAATGCTCAAGTTGGTTCATATGTGGAGATACAATCAGACAAATAGCTAGACTTGAACTATATAGTCTATATATATATATATATATATAAAAGGGTAATGAAATTTCGGCCTAGGACAAAACAACAAAACTACACATCCCAGAAACACTAAACTTGGCAGCACAACCCTTCATCCATGCCTCTACGTTCATACAACAAAAAGATAAGAAAAATAAAGTCCTAATTAGACGGAGAGGAATAATTGTTTTTATCCAATTGCTGCCAGTTAGAAGGCTAAGCTCCGCCCACTTGGTCTCCCAGCAACCCACTCATCTCAGGGGACAGGCAGAGTTAGGCCTCACTTAGGCCTCTTCCACAGATTATCTGATTTGAACTGGATTATATGGCAGTGTAGACTCAAGGCCCTTCCACACAGCTATATAACCCATTTATAATGGACTTAATGTCAGGGACTTAATGCCTTTACCCTTGACCTTAACTACCACCAATTCCTCAATACTTTATTTCCCATACCACCAGACTTCACCACAGCAACGCGTGGCCGGGCACAGCTAGTGTTTTATAACATACTAGCTTGAAGAAGTAATTTTTTTACTTGTACTAAATGCATAAGGTTGTGGGTGAACTACAACTCACATCGTGCCAGGTTGACCCCAAAAAACTCCATCAGTACTTAAAGATAGTTATGTTGGGCAAGTTTGATCTGGATGCACCATTGGTGGGGTTGAGTGTGCTCTCTGGCTGTAGGGTGAACTACAACTCCCACTCTGGTGAGTCAGTCCCCTCCAACCCCTCCAGTAGGTTGAGTTAGTCATGGGGGTCCCGTGTGCCAAGTTTGGTCCAGATCCATCGTTGATGGACGTCACAGTTTCTCTAGTTGTGAGTGAACTACAACTCCCAGAAAGGAAGGTCAGTTCCCGCCAAATCCCTCCAGTAATCAAATTTTGGTATATCAGGAATGCATACCAAGTTGCGTCCAGATCCAGCACTGGTGTTTTGGTTCATAGTGTTCTTTGGATGTATGTGAACTACAACTCCCCCAAATCAAGGTGAATTTTCCCCAGAGAATTCCAGTATTTTTTGCTAGTCATGGGAGTTCTGGATGCCAAGTTTGGTCCCTCTTTGGTGAAGTTCATAGTGCTCTTTGATTGAAGATGAACTATACATCCCATATATACAACTATACATCCCATATATACAACATATATATACATCCCATATATATATACTATACAACTCCAAAATGTCCAGGCCAATTTCCCTCAAAATCCACCAATATTCCAATTTGGGCATATTGGGTAGGCATGCCAAGTTTGGTCCAGATCCATCATTGTTTGGGTTCTGGATGTAGGTGAACTACAACTCCTATCAATCCTTCCAAAGACCTCCAGTATATTTTCTTGGTCATGGGGGTTCTGTGAGCCAAGTGAGTTCCAGGTGAACTATATATCCTTTAAACCAGGGGTCCCCAAACTAAGGCCCGGGGGCCAGATGCGGCCCTCCGAGGTCATGTACCTGGCCCCCGCCCTCAGTTTTATAATATAATATATGGTATATACATATAATATTGATAATATTATTATAATGTAATACAATATAACACTAATAATAATACCATATAATAATATTAATTATATATTCTATATTACATATAATATTACTAATAATATTACAGTATACTGGTATAGTTCAATATAGTAATATAGAGATGCTAATATTGTGCTATGCTAATCTATATATATAAAAGAGTGATGGCATCACGGCGACCCACAAAACAACAAAACTACAGGCCCCCAACCTCGAAATTTGACAACACAACCCATCATCCACGCCTCTAGGTTGATACAACAAAAAGAAAAGAAAAATAAAGTCCTAATTAGAGAGAGAGGAATAATTGCTTTTAGCCAATTGCTGCCAGTTAGAAGGCTAAGCTCCTCCAACTTGGTCTCCTAGCAACCCAATAAAAAATAATAAAAAACACTAAAAAATAATTAAAAACGCTAAAAAATTAATACAATAAAATACTATAATAACAGAAAATCACTAAAAATAATACAAGAAAACAATAAAATATAATAAATAAAAAGATAACTTACAATAAAATTAATTAAAAATACAAATAACGTCAAATTAAAATTACAGAACCATTTTTAACCAATACCACCACCACCAGCAACGCGTGGCCGGGCACAGCTAGTAATATAATATATTGTATGTACATATAATTTGTAAGCCACTCTGAGTCCCCTTTGGGGTGAGAAGGGCGTGATACAAATGTAGTAAATAAATGCAGTAAATAAATAAATAATAAATAAATACATTTTAGACTTAGGCTCGCCCAAATCTGAAATGACTTGAAGGCACACAACAACAACAACAACAACAACCCTAATTAACTTGACTATCTCATTGGCCAGAAGCAGAAGCACACTTCCCATTGAAATCCTGATAGGTTTATGTTGGGTTAAAATTGTTTTTATTTTTAAATATTGTATCGTTCTTTAATTGTTGTTGTTGTTTTTGCACTACAAATAAGACATGTGCAGTGTGCATCGGAATTTGTTTGTATTTTTTTTTTTTCAAATGATAATCCGGCCCCTCAACAGTCTGAAGGATTGTGGACCGGCCCTCGGATTAAAAAGTTTGAGGACCCCTGCTCTAGATGTATGTGAACTACAACTCCCCCAAATCAAGGTGAATTTTCCCCAAAGAACTCTAGTATATTTTCTTGGTCATGGGGGTTCGGTGTGCAAGTGAGTTCCAGGTCTATCATTGGTGGAGTTCAGAGTGTTTTTAGATTGCAAGTGAACTATATATCCTTTAAACCAGGGGTCCCCAAACTTTTTAAACAGGGGGCCAGTTCACGATCCTTCGGACCGTTGGAGGGCTGGACTATAGTAATAATAGTAACAACAACAACAACAATAATAATAAAAAAGAGGGTTGGAAGAGCCATTGAGTCCAGCCCCCTTATGCCTTTGTGCACCAAAAGCACAAGCAAAGCACCCCTGACAGATGGCCACCCAGCCTCAATTTTAATAATAATAATAATAATAATAATAATAATAATAATAATAATAATAATAATAATAATAAAAAAGAGGGTTGGAAGAGACCATTTGGGCCATTGAGTCCAACCTCCTTCTGCCTCTGTGCACCAAAAGCACAAGCAAAGCACCCCTGGCAGATGGCCACCCAGCCTCAATGTTAATAATAATAATAATAATAATAATAATAATAATAATAATAATAAAAGAGGGTTGGAAGAGACCATTTGGGCCATTGAGTCCAACCTCCTTCTGCCTCTGTGCACCAAAAGCACAAGCAAAGCACCCCTGGCAGATGGCCACCCAGCCTCAATGTTAATAATAATAATAATAATAATAATAATAATAATAATAATAATAATAATAAAAATAAAAAAAAGAGGGTTGGAAGAGACCATTTGGGCCATTGAGTCCAACCCCCTTCTGCCTTTGTGCACCAAAAGCACAAGCAAAGCTCCCCTGACAGATGGCCACCCAGCCTCAATGTTAATAATAATAATAATAATAATAATAATAATAATAATAATAATAAGGGTTGGGAGAGACCCCTTGGGCTATTTAGTCCAACCCCCTTCTGCCTTTGTGCACCAAAAGCACAAGCAAAGCACCCCTGACAGATGGCCACCCAGCCTCAATGTTGTTAATAATAATAATAATAATAATAATAATAATAATAATAATAATAATAATGAGGGTTGGAAGAGACCATTTGGGCCATTGAGTCCAACCTCCTTCTGCCTCTGTGCACCAAAAGCACAAGCAAAGCACCCCTGGCAGATGGCCACCCAGCCTCAATGTTAATAATAATAATAATAATAATAATAATAATAATAATAATAATAATAATAATAATAAAAATAAAAAAAAGAGGGTTGGAAGAGACCATTTGGGCCATTGAGTCCAACCCCCTTCTGCCTTTGTGCACCAAAAGCACAAGCAAAGCTCCCCTGACAGATGGCCACCCAGCCTCAATGTTAATAATAATAATAATAATAATAATAATAATAATAATAATAATAATAATAAGGGTTGGGAGAGACCCCTTGGGCTATTTAGTCCAACCCCCTTCTGCCTTTGTGCACCAAAAGCACAAGCAAAGCACCCCTGACAGATGGCCACCCAGCCTCAATGTTGTTAATAATAATAATAATAATAATAATAATAATAATAATAATGAGGGTTGGAAGAGACCCTTTGGGCCATTGAGTCCAATCCCCTTCTGCCTTTGTGCACCAAAAGCACAAGCAAAGCATCCCTGACAGATGGCCACCCAGCCTCAATGTTAATAATAATAATAATAATAATAATAATAATAATAATAATAATAATAATAATGGTTGGGAGAGACTCCTTGGGCCATTTAGTCCAACCCCCTTCTGCCTTTGTGCACCAAAAGCACAAGCAAAGAACCCCTGGCAGATGGCCATCTAGCCTCAATGTTAATAATAATAATAATAATAATAATAATAATAATAATAATAATAATAATGGTTGTAAGAGAAGAAGAGACCCCCTTGGGTCTTTTAGCCCAAATGTATGTGACCTCATTTGTTTTATGATTTGTTTTATTGTTGATTGACGTGTTTTATTGCTATGTTTTTATATTGTCTGATGTCTGGGCTTGGCCCCATGTAAGCCTCCCTAAGTCCCTTCGGGGAGATGGGGCGGGGTATAAAAATAAAATAATAATAATAATAATAATAATAATAATTATTATTATTATTATTATTATAACCCCCTTGTGCCGTGGGGGCCAGATAAATGGCTTCAATGGGCCACATCCGGCCCCCGGGCCTTAGTTTGGGGACCCCTGCTTTAAACCATGGTGAATTCTCTCCAAACCTTTCTAGTGTGTTCAGTTGCTGATCAATTCCTCTGTTTGCTGTGTGCCATAGAAAACTATAGGAAAGGGTTAAGGGAGAGGCAGTGGGCGGGGTCATGCAAATTGCACTCCAATGGAGTCAGAAACACTGTGATGTCTGTGGTGGAGGAAAAAAAGAAAATCGAGGGTGGTGGGCAGGATGGTGTTTGTGGAGGACATTGGCAGGGCTCTTGGGCATAAGAAATGAGAAAATACTTTAAATCCTTGTATTGCCTGAGCCCTTTGCCCTGCTCTTTCCACCTTAAGATCCGTTGGGATTTATAGAATCGAAACAAACTAACAAGCCCGCCTCAAACTCTGAATCAGCTTCACGCTGCTCTGAATCAGCTTTTGAAATGTAATAATCCCTCGGAAGGGTTGGATTGCTTGTACCTGCCTCTATTTTTGGCACGACCGGCTCGGTGTTGTGTATCACTTGCAAAAGGTCAGGCCAAGCCGGGTGCAAAAGATAAGGCACCTGCCATTGGAATAGGCCTTATTGTGTGTCCTCTACGACTTGGCAGTTTTAAAAAAATAACCTTTCTAGGAATTTCTGGTGAATGGGTTGCTGAGGGTTTACCGGGCTGTCTGGCCATATTCCAGAAGCATTCTCTCCTGACGTTTCACCCACATCTATGGCAGGCATCCACAGAGGTTGTGATGTCCGTTGCAAACTAGGCAAGTAGGGTTTATGTATCCAGCTTGGAAGAAAGAACTCTTGTCTGATGGAGGCAAGTGCGAATGTTGCCATTAGTCAAGCATACCCTGTGAGGCTTGGTGTGTTGTGTTCCAGAACTTTGTCAGTCTGGATTCGGAAGTCCCACAGTATCTTTGCGTGCTCATTTTCCAATACTTTTGCAGGTTTGTGATCCCACCAGTTCTTTACTGCTGGGAGGTGGTACTTGAGGCATACGTTCCAATGAATCATTTGGGCCACATAGTTGTGCCTCTGTTTGTAGTCTGTCTGTGCAATTTTCTTACAGCAGCTGAGGGTATGATCAATGGTTTCGTCGGTTTCCTTGCACAGTCTGCATTTTGGGTCATCAGCTGATTTTTCGATCTTGGCCTGAATTGCCTTTGTTCTGATGTCTTGCTTCTGGGCTGCAAGGATCAGGCCTTCAGTCTCCTTCTTCAGGGTCCCATTCGTGAGCCAGAGCCAGGTCTTCTCCTTATCAGCTTTTCCTTCAATTTTGTCAAGGAACTTTCCATGTAATCCTTTGTTGTGCCAGCTGTCAGCTCTAGTTTGTAGTGCGGTTTTCTTGTACTGGTTTTTTGTCTGCTGTGCTTTGAGGAGTTTCTGATTTTTGACTTCAATAAAAGCAGGTTCTTCACTTTGCTTGACATATTCTGCCAGGGCATGTTCTTCTTATTTGACTGCTTGTTTTACTTGTAAGAGTCCTCTGCCCCCTGATCTTCTAGGTAGATATAGCTGGTCAACATCACTGCGAGGGTGCAGTGAATGATGAATGGTCACGAGTTTTCTTGTTTTTCTGTCCAAATTGTCCAGTTCCGCCTGTGTCCAGTTTATGATGCCAGCAGTATATCTTATGACAGGTATGGCCCAGGTGTTTATGGCCTTGATGGTGTTGCCTCCATTGAGCTTGCTTTTGAGAATTTTTCTGACCCTTTGTGTGTATTCGTTACTGACCACAGTTTTCACATGTTCATGCTTGATGTTGTCCAGCTGTAATATGCCCAGATATTTATAGGCCTCTGGTTGGTGATACTTTATTGTTTGGCCATTAGGCATATTTATGCCCTCACTTATTATTATTATTATTATTATTATTATTATTATTATTATTATTATTATTGTTATTATTATTATGCCTACCTTTTACAGCATAAAACATGAGAAAGTTACATTAAAATTAAAATAGACATAGAAAATAGGCAAAGTTAAGACACAGCATCCAAAAAGCAAAGTCTAAGGCCGATCCAGAGTCAATTGCACGATTTCAAGTAAACTAATGGCACAACTACTTCTCAAAGGCTTGTTCCCAAAGCCAGGTTTTCTCTCTCTTTCGGATGATCACATTCACACTTGCCTCCAACAGACAAAGAGTCCTTTCTCCCACCCTGGACATCATTCCACAGATATATATAAACCCCACTTCCGTAGTTTCCAACAGGCCTCACAAACTCTGAGGATAGAAGTGGCGAAGAAGTGCCATAGAAGTGGGCGAAACATCAGGAGAGAATGCTTCTGGAACAGCAACCAAACAACAACAAAGGCGGGCTATTAGGATCATTTCTCCTGCCGTTGGGAAGCGGCAGCTGTGCCGCGTGCTCCCTTCCCCCTCGCTGCTTTTTATCTGCCAGTCGAAGCTGAGAAAGACAGATTCACTTCCATTTCTAATTAGCTGCCAGATTATAGTCTTGTATTTTACAACTGACTTGGGAGCTACTGTACCAAATTGGATTTACTGTAGAGCTGACGAAGGCTTTGCGGATGACCTCTGCCGGGCTGCAAGAAAGGAAGAAGGGATGAGTAAGCAGAGCAGCGTTGTCTTCTTGGA
Organism: Anolis carolinensis; assembly: GCF_035594765.1. Lineage (NCBI taxonomy): Eukaryota > Metazoa > Chordata > Lepidosauria > Squamata > Anolidae > Anolis > Anolis carolinensis. The sequence continues at coordinate 6,531,336 of NW_026943826.1, forward strand.
TCCCTGATGGGATCTTGCGGGCGTTTGGAAAGGCGTCTTGCACATTGCTGGGAGTAAGGTGACCGTGGATCCCGTTTGGCTTGTTCTTGGCCCAGCGTGGCCTCCTTCTCCTTGCTCCCGACACCTTTCCAGGATCAGCGGGACAATCTTAGGAATACCCATTTTACCTTGACAAATCGAAGGAAAAGCTGGCTCTGGCTCATGAATGGGACAAATTGATTGAAGTCAAAAATCAGAAACTCCTCAAAGCACAGCAGACAAAAAATCAGTACAAGAAAGCCGCACTACAAACTAGAGCTGACAGCTGGCACAACAAAACATTGCATGGAAAGTTCCTTGACAAAATTGAAGGAAAAGCTGACAAGGAGAAGACCTGGCTCTGGCTCACAAATGGGACCCTGAAGAAGGAGACAGAAGGCCTGATCCTTGCAGCCCAGGAGCAAGCCATCAGGACAAAGGCAATTAATAATAATAATAATAATAATAATAGAAGACCTGGCTCTGGCTCACAAATGGGACCCTGAAGAAGGAGACAGAAGGCCTGATCCTTGCAGCCCAGGAGCAAGCCATCAGGACAAAGGCAATTAATAATAATAATAATAATAATAATAGAAGACCTGGCTCTGGCTCACAAATGGGACCCTGAAGAAGGAGACAGAAGGCCTGATCCTTGCAGCCCAGGAGCAAGCCATCAGGACAAAGGCAATTAATAATAATAATAATAATAATAATAATAATAGAAGACCTGGCTCTGGCTCACGATTGGGACCCTGAAGAAGGAGACAGAAGGCCTGATCCTTGCAGCCCAGGAGCAAGCCATCAGGACAAAGGCAATTAATAATAATAATAATAATAATAATAATAATAATAATAATAATAATAGAAGACCTGGCTCTGGCTCACGAATGGGACCCTGAAGAAGGAGACAGAAGGCCTGATCCTTGCAGCCCAGGAGCAAGCCATCAGGACAAAGGCAATTAATAATAATAATAATAATAATAATAATAATAATAATAAAAGACCTGGCTCTGGCTCACGAATGGGACCCTGAAGAAGGAGACAGAAGGCCTGATCCTTGCAGCCCAGGAGCAAGCCATCAGGGCAAAGGCAATTAATAATAATAATAATAATAATAATAATAATAATAATAATAATAATAGAAGACCTGGCTCTGGCTCACGAATGGGACCCTGAAGAAGGAGACAGAAGGCCCGATCCTTGCAGCCCAGGAGCAAGCCATCAGGACAAAGGCAATTAATAATAATAATAATAATAATAATAATAGAAGACCTGGCTCTGGCTCACGAATGGGACCCTGAAGAAGGAGACAGAAGGGCTGATCCTTGCAGCCCAGGAGCAAGACATCAGGACAAAGGCAATTAATAATAATAATAATAATAATAATAATAATAGAAGACCTGGCTCTGGCTCACGAATGGGACCCTGAAGAAGGAGACAGAAGGCCTGATCCTTGCAGCCCAGGAGCAAGACATCAGGACAAAGGCAATTAATAATAATAATAATAATAATAATAATAATAATAATAATAGAAGACCTGGCTCTGGCTCACGAATGGGACCCTGAAGAAGGAGACAGAAGGCCTGATCCTTGCAGCCCAGGAGCAAGACATCAGGACAAAGGCAATTAATAATAATAATAATAATAATAATAATAATAATAATAATAATAATAGAAGACCTGGCTCTGGCTCACGAATGGGACCCTGAAGAAGGAGACAGAAGGCCTGATCCTTGCAGCCCAGGAGCAAGCCATCAGGACAAAGGCAATTAATAATAATAATAATAATAATAATAGAAGACCTGGCTCTGGCTCACGAATGGGACCCTGAAGAAGGAGACAGAAGGCCTGATCCTTGCAGCCCAGGAGCAAGACATCAGGACAAAGGCAATTAATAATAATAATAATAATAATAATAATAATAATAATAATAGAAGACCTGGCTCTGGCTCACGAATGGGACCCTGAAGAAGGAGACAGAAGGCCCGATCCTTGCAGCCCAGGAGCAAGCCATCAGGACAAAGGCAATTAATAATAATAATAATAATAATAATAATAATAATAATAATAGAAGACCTGGCTCTGGCTCACGAATGGGACCCTGAAGAAGGAGACAGAAGGCCTGATCCTTGCAGCCCAGGAGCAAGACATCAGGACAAAGGCAATTAATAATAATAATAATAATAATAATAATAATAATAATAATAATAATAGAAGACCTGGCTCTGGCTCACGAATGGGACCCTGAAGAAGGAGACAGAAGGCCTGATCCTTGCAGCCCAGGAGCAAGCCATCAGGACAAAGGCAATTAATAATAATAATAATAATAATAATAATAATAATAATAATAGAAGACCTGGCTCTGGCTCACGAATGGGACCCTGAAGAAGGAGACAGAAGGCCTGATCCTTGCAGCCCAGGAGCAAGCCATCAGGACAAAGGCAATTAATAATAATAATAATAATAATAATAATAATAATAATAATAATAGAAGACCTGGCTCTGGCTCACGAATGGGACCCTGAAGAAGGAGACAGAAGGCCTGATCCTTGCAGCCCAGGAGCAAGACATCAGAACAAAGGCCATTCAGGCCAAGATTGAAAAATCAGCTGATGACCCAAAATGCAGACTGTGCAGGAAAGCTGACGAAACCATTGATCACATCCTCAGTTGGTGTAAGAAAATCGCACAGACAGACTACAAACAGAGGCCCAAATGATTCATTGGAACTTATGCCGCAAGTACCACCTCCCAGCAGCAAAGAACTGGTGGGATCACAAACCTGCAAAAGTATTGGAGAATGAGCACGCAAAGATACTGTGGGACTTCCGAATCCAGACTGACAAAGTTCTGGAACACAACACACCAGACATCACAGTGGTGGAAAAGAAAAAGATTTGGATCATTGATCATCAATCCTCTGTTGGGAGGTGTTAGCTGACCCTGATGGTTTCCCATCTGGAATTCTTTTGTTTTCTGAGCGTTGTTCTTTATTTACTTTATTTACGATCCTGCCTGGGTACCTATTGATCTACTCACACTCTGGGGGTTGGTGCTCATCTCCATTTCTAGGCCGAAGAGCCGGCGTTGTCCGTAGACACCTCCAAGGTCATGTGGTCGGCATGACTACATGGAGTGCCGTTACCTTCCCGCTGGAGCGGTACCTATTGATCTACTCACATTTGCATGTTTTCGAACTGCTAGGTTGGCAGGAGCTGGGGCTAACAGTGGGCGCTCATTCCGCTCCTTGAATTTGAACCTGGCACCTTTCGGTCTGCAAGTTCAGCAGCTCAGCTCTTTAACACACTGTGCCACCTCCAGGGGCCCATTATTATTATTATATTATTAGCATAGTACAATACTGGTAATAAATTACTATATTATACTATATCAATGGGACCCGATTCGATTTTCACTTGGCTTAAGGATTGGGATGGAAAGCAACCACTGCTGCGGAGAAACGCTGCATGATAACGGGCCGGAAAATATGCCTTTTCCAAAGCTGTTTTCCTCTGCTTCTCCCTCTGGCTTGGCAAGTAGCAATTAGATTAATGCCGCAATTTGAGAATGTCAAAGCCATGCGCCGGGTTCCTATCCCCGGTGCAGGGCTGTAATTTGGCAAGTATGTTCCAGCTTGGCACGCTCTGCCTTTTCCACTCAGCGAAAAGCCAAATCAAAATAATAAGGGGTTCTCATGTCAGGAAAGCGAGCGGCGTTGTCTCTCCCCTCGGTGCGGAAGTGTCGCTTTGCAGAAGGACTTTGTGTCCGGATCTGACTTTGCGGCCGTGTCCGTGTTGTCATAAGGGCACGGCCTTTTCCTGGAGAGGACTGAAACAATAACCCGGCCAGGGCCGAAATCAAACTCGCCACACAGTTGAATTCATTCCTGGCCGGGAATGATAGGAGCCAGACAGCTTTGGAGGGATAAACTAGAACTTTCTGGCTAGATGTTTCCAACCCAATTCTGCCATGCAGGACACAATCCAAGCACTCCCAACAGATGGGCCACCCAGCCTCTCAATACTAAAACTAATAATAATAATAATAACATCATCATTATCATCATCATCATACAATCCTAAGGTTTGGAGTGACCCCTAAGGATCATCCAGATCAACTTCCTTCTACCATGCAGGAGGACACAATCCAACCACTCCTGACAGATGGCCATCCAATATCTGCACAATAATAATACACATCGAATCATAGCATCAGACAGTTAGGAGACACCCCTAAAGGCCATCCAGTCCAACCCAATTCTGCCATGCAGGACACAATCCAAGCACTCCCAACAGATGGCCACCCAGCCTCTCAATACTACTACTACTACTACTACTAATAATAATAATAATAATAATATCAACAACATCATCATCATACAATCCTAAGGTTTGGAGTGACCCCTAAGGATCATCCAGATCAACTTCCTTCTACCATGCAGGAGGACACAATCCAACCACTCCTGACAGATGGCCATCCAATATCTGCACAATAATAATACACATCGAATCATAGCATCAGACAGTTAGGAGACACCCCTAAAGGCCATCCAGTCCAACCCAATTCTGCCATGCAGGACACAATCCAAGCACTCCCAACAGATGGCCACCCAGCCTCTCAATACTACTACTACTACTACTACTACTACTAATAATAATAATAATAATATCAACAACATCATCATCATACAATCCTAAGGTTTGGAGTGACCCCTAAGGATCATCCAGATCAACTTCCTTCTACCATGCAGGAGGACACAATCCAAGCACTCCTGACAGATGGCCATCCAGCCTCTACATAATAATGATGATGGTGAAGATGATGATGATGATGATAATAGAAGCATAGAATCCAAGAGTTTGGAGAGACCCCTAAGGGCCATCCAGCCCAACCCTTTCTACTATGCAGCAGGACGCAATCCAAGCATTCACAACACATGGACAACGTATAAATACTATACAATACTACACAGGGACATAGACCCCCTCTACTCTCACCACTTTCACAGGACACAAACAACCAAATGCATACTAAACATAAAAACAACCATACAACAGACATGCAATACCATCACTACCTCAACAAGTTCTCACCAACACCACCAGACAACCCCACAGCAACGCGTGGCCGGGCACAGCTAGTATAGATATAAAGCAGTGGTTCTCAACGTTCCTAATATGTATGTACTAGCTGTGCCTGGCCACGCGTTGCTGTGGCAAAGTAGTGGTGCTATTGGTTAAAAAATTTTGTGTAATTTTTATTTGATGTTATTTGCAATTTTTTATTAATTTTATTGTAAGTTATCTTTTTATTTATTATATTTTATTATTTTCTTGTATTATTTTTTAGTTATTTTCTGTTATTATAGTATTTTATTGTATTAATTTTTTTTAGTGTTTTTAATTATTTTTTTTAGTTTTTTTAGTGTTTTTATTGGGTTGCTAGGAGACCAAGTTGGAGGAGCATAGCCTTCTAACTGGCAACAATTGGATAAAAGCAATTATTCCTCTCTCTCTAATTAGGACTTTATTTTTCTTTTCTTTTTGTTGTATCAACCTAGAGGCGTGGATGATGGGTTGTGTTGTCAAATTTCGAGGTTGGGGGGGGCCTGTAGTTTTGTTGTTTTGTGGGTCGCCGTGATGCCATCACTGTTTTATATATATAGATGTTTGTTCTTCAAAGGCTCATACATGGCTTCATGAATCAGGACCAAGCTTGGTATACCTACCCTTCACTATTCAACTTAAAACACTGGTGGGTTTTGCTTAGAAATCCACCCTGTTTAAGGGTCTGGCACACAAAAGAAACAGATAGGTATGTATGTACACAGCACTTAGATGCAGCCACAAGAGGGCAGCATATAGATATAAAGCAGTGGTTCTCAACGTTCCTAATATGTATGTATGTTTGTTCTTCAAAGGCTCATACATGGCTTGATGGATCAGGACCAAGTTTAGTATACCTCCCCTTCACTATTCAACTTAAAATACTGGTAGGGTTTTGCTTAGAAATCCCACTCTGTTTAGGGGTCAGGCCCACAAAACAAACAGATAGGTATGTACACAGCACTTACACGCAGCCACAAGAGGGCAGCATATAGATATAAAGCAGTGGTTCTCAACCAAACTTGGCACACAGAACTCCCATGACCAACAGGAAATACTGGAAGGGTTTGGTGGGCATTGACCTGGAGCTTGGGAGTTGTAGTTCACCTATATCCAGAGAGCACTGTGGACCCAAACAATGATGGATCTGGACCAAACTTGGCACAAATACTCAATATGTTCAAATTTGAACAGTGGTGGAGTTTGAGGGAAAATAGACCTTGACATTTGGGAGTTGTCAATGCTGGGATTTATAGTTCACCAGATCCATAGAAACAATTCCAAAGCATTCTGGGTGGGGTGAGTATTTTTTTTAAAAAATTGTACGGCAGCGCTAGGAAAACATAGCAAAGGGATGCAGAAGGGTCGGCCCTTTTCCTGTGGCTCTCAAAGGAAAGGCAACTTTAGAAAAACAAATCCATTACGGCAGGCGTTTTAAGGCCGTGCCTCCAATTGTTTTCTATATATATATATATATATATATATATATATATATATATATATACACACTAGCTGTGCCCGGCCACGCATTGCTGTGACAAAGTGGTGGTTGTATTGGTTAAAAGTTGTTGTGGAATTTTTATTTGACGTTATTTGTATTTTTTAATTAACTTTATTGTAAATTATCTTTTTTATTTATTATATTTTATTGTTTTGTTGTATTGTTTTTAGTTATTTTGTTATAGTATTTTATTGTATTAATTTTTTAGTTTTTTATTATTTTTTATTGTATTATTTGTATTTATTTTATTTTTTATTCTTTTATTAACACTGGGCTGAGCGGGTTGCTAGGAGACCAAGTGGGCAGAGCTTAGACTTCTAAGTGGCAGCAATTGGATAAAAACAATTATTTCTCTCCCTCTAATTAGGACTTTATTTTTCTTTGCTTTTTGTTGTATCAACCTAGAGGCGTGGATGATGGGTTGTGTTGTCAAATTTCGAGGTTGGGGGGCCTGTAGTTTTGTTGTTTTGTGGGTCGCCGTGATGCCATCACTCTTTTATATATATATATATATATATATATATATATATATATATATATAATTTTCTATTGATATAATACATTGAAAGTGGAGGAACATATTGATTATAGTGCAGGAAAGGAGAGGAAAAGAAAGAGAACAAAGAGAAAGAGAGAAATAAAAATAACAATAAAAAAGTGCAGTTTGACTTTCCATCTTGGGTTCGAAGAGTTTCTAAACCTCATAAATTAGTTGTCAGTTTTCTTCGCCTCCTTTTGATTGCAACCTTATCGTTTTATATGCAGGATAAGTCTATTGTGAGCTCCATTTTTCTTTTTCTCATGAACTTTGTGAAGTTTGTCCCATCCGTTTTGATTTTCCTTTCTCTTTATCTTGTATGTTAAATTGTCCATTTGTATTATATCTAGTACTAGCTGTGCCCGGCCACGCGTTGCTGTGGCAAAGTGGTGGTGGTATTGGTTAAAAATTGTTGTGTAATTTTTATTTGACGTTATTTGCAATTTTTTTAATTAATTTTATTGTAAGTTATATTTTTATTTTTTATATTTTATTATTTTATTGTATTATTTTTAGTTATTTTCTGTTATTATAGTATTTTATTGTATTAATTTTTAGTGTTTTTTATTATTTTTTATTGGGTTGCTAGGAGACCAAGTTGGAGGAGCTTAGCCTTCTAACTGGCAGCAATTGGATAAAAGCAATTATTCCTCTCTCTCTAATTAGAACTTTATTTTTCTTTTCTTTTTGTTGTATCAACCTAGAGGCATGGATGATGGGTTGTGTTGTCAAATTTTGAGGTTGGGGGGCCTGTAGTTTTGTTGTTTTGTGGGTCGCCGTGATGCCATCACTCTTTTATACAGTTTATATAGATTTTAGTTAGCCATTCCTCAGCAGTTTTTTCTCCCAACCTGGACATGATTCCACAGATATACAAACCTCCCTTGCCTTGATTAGCATGGAATAGCCTTGCAGTTTCAAAGCCTGGCTGCTTTCTGCCTAGGGGGATCCTTTGTTGGGAGGTGTTAACTGCTCCTAATTGTTTCCTGCCTGAAATTCCCCTGTTTTCTGAGTGTTGTTCTTTATTTACTGTCCTGATTTTAGAGTTTTTTTTAATACAGTAGAGTCTCACTTATCCAACATAAATGGGCCGGCAGAACGTTGCATAAGCGAATATGTTGGATAATAAGGAGGGATTAAGGAAAAGCCTATTACACATCAAATTAGTTTATGATTTTACAAATTAAGCACCAAAACATCATGTTATACAACAAATTTGACAGAAAAAGTAGTTCAGTACTCAGTAATGCTATGTAGTAATTACTGTATTTACGAATTTAGCACCAAAATATCACGATATATTGAAAACATTGACTACAAAAATGCGTTGGATAATCCAGAACGTTGGATAAGTGAGACTCTACTGTACTATTTTCCTGTATTATTTATTATTATTATTGCATTTATTATTTCACTCTATTTATTATTACATGTATCATTTTCCATTATTATTATTATTATTACATGTATTATTTTACTCTATTATTATTAAAAGGATACATAAGCACATTTACATTGAAGAAGATGAGAATAATGATTTGATCAGAGTTGGACAGTCTTATCTTTAATTTGAGCTTGATGTAAATATTCAAAAACATTTAACCTACTGATGCCTCAATTAATGTAATTTTATTGGTACAGTAGAGTCTCACTTATCCAACTTAAATGGGCCGGCAGAATGTTGGATAAGCGAATATGTTGGATAATAAGGAGGCATTAAGGAAAAGCCTATTAAACATCAAATTAGGTTATGCTTTTACAAATGAAGCACCAAAACATCATGTTAGACAACAAATTTGGCAGAAAAAATAGTTCTATACACAGTAATGCTATGTAGTAATTACTGTATATATGAATTTAGCACCAAAATATCACGATATATTGAAAACATTGACTACAAAAATGCGTTGGATAATCCAGAACGTTGGATAAGTGAGACTCTACTGTACTATTTTCCTGTATTATTTATTATTATTATTGCATTTATTATTTTATTCTATTTATTATTACATGTATTATTTTACTCTATTATTATTAAAAGGATACATAAGCACATTTACATGGAAGAAGATGAGAATAATGATTTGATCAGAGTCGGACAGTCTTATCTTAAATTTGAGCTTGATGTAAATACAGTAGAGTCTCATTTATCCAACGTAAACGGGCCGGCAGAATGTTGGATAAGTGAGACTTTACTGTACTTGTATTATTTTACTCTATTATTATTATGATTATCCATACTTTTGAGGATTATTATTATTAGTAGTAGTAGTAGTACATTTATTATTTCACTCTGATATTATTATTATTATTGCATTTATTATTTTACTCTATTTATGATTACATGTATTATTTATGATTACATGTATTATGATCAGAGTTGGACAGTCTTATCTTAAATTTGAGCTTTATGTAAATATTCAAAAACATTTAACCTACTGATGCCTCAATTAATGTAATTTTATTGGTACAGTAGAGTCTCACTTATCCAACATTCGCTTATCCAACGTTCTGGATTATCCAACGCATTTTTGTAGTCAATGTTTTCAATATATTTTGATATTTTGGTGCTAAATTCGTAAATACAGTGATTACTACGTAGCATTGCTGCGTACTGAACTACTTTTTCTGTCAAATTTGTTGTATAACATGATGTTTTGGTGCTTAATTAGTAAAATCATAACCTAATTTGATGTTGAATAGGCTTTTCCTTAATCTCTCCTTGTTATCCAACATATTTGCTTATCCAACGTTCTGCTGGCCCGTTTATGTTGGATAAGTGAGACTCTACTGTATCTATTTTTATTTCTGAAATTTACCAACCTCGGCGATGTAATATCACGATGTATTGAAAACATTGACTACAAAAATGCGTTGGATAATCCAGAACGTTGGATAAGTGAGACTCTACTGTACTCGTAGCCAGATGTTGTTCGTTTTCGTGGTTTCTTCCTTTCTGTTGCTTGTAGATTTCAGTGGCTTCTCTGTGTAGTCTTGACATGGTGGTTATTATTTACAATCAGGGCCAGCTAATAGGAAGGAGCCTGAGGTTGTTAGGAATTGTGGGAGTTGAAGTCCAAAACACCTGGAAGGGCCCAAGTTCGCTCACGCCTAGTATAAATCCATCCAAACCTGGATTCTCATTGGAGTCCAGACTGGGGCTATTCTACCGGGAGCTCAAGGCTCTCTTTTCACAAAACGAAACGCACACATCTACAACTTCCTGGCTTTGTTTACGCAGCACTGCCAGCGTTTTTCTGTTTCCCTCTCACCCACTTGAAAGCCGAACTGGCTCTCCCATGTTTTCGGTGCTTGTCAAGGCACGTCACAGAGCCAGCGTTGGTTGGCTCGGCAAGCCGGGGAAACTCACCAAAAGGACGAGAGTGGGGTGGCGTGAGGGACAATTTATAGGAGTTGTAGGGACTGGGATGTATAGTTCACCTGCTCACTTGGCTCACAGAACCCCCGTGACCAGCAAAAAATATTGGAGGGATTTATAGGAGTTGTAGTTCACCTACATCCAGAGCAGGGGTCCCCAAACTAAGGCCCGGGGGCCGGATGCGGCCCTCCGAGGTCATTGACCTGGCCCCCGCCCTCAGTTTTATAATATAATATATTGTATATAGATATAATATTGATAATAATATTATAATGTAATACAATATAACACTAATAATAATACCATATAATAATATTAATTATATATTCTATATTACATATAATATTACTAATAATATTACAGTATAGTGGTATAGTTCAATATAGTAATATATAATGCTAATATTGTGCTATGCTAATAATATAATACAGTAGAGTCTCACTTATCCAACATAAACGGGCCGGCAGAATGTTGGATAAGCGAATATGTTGGATAATAAGGAGGCATTAAGGAAAAGCCTATTAAACATCACATTAGGTTATGATTTTACAAATGAAGCACCAAAACATCATGTTAGGCAACAAATTTGGCAGAAAAAGTAGTTCAATATGCAGTAATACTATGTAGTAATTACTGTATTTATGAATTTAGCACCAAAATATCACAATATATTGAAAACATTGACTACAAAAATGCGTTGGATAATCCAGAACGTTGGATAAGCGAGTGTTGGATAAGTGAGACTCTACTGTATATTGTATGTACATATAATTTGTAAGCCACTCTGAGTCCCCTTTGGGGTGAGAAGGGTGTGATATAAATGTAGTAAATAAATGCAGTAAATAATAAATAATAAATACATTTTAGACTTAGGCTCACCCAAAGTCTGAAATGACTTGAAGGCACACAACAATAACAACAACAACAACCCTAATTAACTTGACTATCTCATTGGCCAGAAGCAGGACCACACTTCACATTGAAATCCTGATAAATGTATGTTGGTTAAAATTGTTTTTATTTTTAAATATTGTATTATTCTTTCATTGTTCTTGTTGTTGTTGTTGTTGTTGTTTTTGCACGACAAATAAGACATATGCAGTGTGCATCGGAATTTGTTTGTATTTTTTTTTAAATGATAATCTGGCCCCTCAACAGTCTGAAGGATTGTGGACCGGCCCTCGGCTTTAAAAGTTTGGGGACCCCTGATCCAGAGCATACTATGAACCCAAACAATGATGGATCCGGACCAAACTTGGCATGCATCCCCGATGTGTCCATATTTGAATACTGGTGGGTTTTCACAGCAATTGGCCTGGGCATTTTGTAGTTGTATGTACTGGGATGTATAGTTCACCTGCAATCAGGGCCGTAGCCAGAAAAAAATTTCGGGAGGGGTTTTGAAAATTTCGGGGGGGGGGGGGTTTAACCCCTAGCACACACCTCTCCCCGCTACAAACCTGTCAATATCTGCTTGAAATAGTGCCTGGAGGGACTCTTGATGTTTTGCGTCTCATAGACTTAGCATGGGGATTTGGTTAACCAGTTAAAATTCATGAGTAAACCAGGTTTTTTTTATAACCTGAAAAATTTCGGGGGGGGGGGGGGTTGAACCCCGAAACCCCCCCCCCCCCCTCGCTACAGGCCTGCCTGCAATCAATGAGCACTCTGAACCCCACCAAGGATGGAATTGGTCCAAACTTAGCAAACAGAGTCGCCATGACCAGCAAAGAATACTGGAGGTCTTAGGGGAAAATTCACCTTGATTTGCGGGAGTTGTAGTTCACCTACATCCAGAGAGCACTGTGAACCAAAACACCAGTGCTGGATCTGGACCCAACTTGGCATGCATTCCTGATATACCAAAATTTGATTATTGGAGGGGTTTGGTGGAAAGTGACCTTCCTTTCTGGAAGTTGTAGTTCACACACAATCAGAGAAATTGTGACGTCCACTAATGGTGGATCTGGACCAAACATGGCACACAGAACCCCAATGGCTAACTCAACCTATTGGAGGGGTTTGAGGGGACTGGCTCACCATAGTGGGAGTTGTAGTTCACCCTACAGCCAGAGACACTGTGACATCCACTGATGATGGACCTGGACCTAACTCAACACACAGAACCCCCATGACTAACTCAACCTATTGGAGGGGTTTGAGGGGACTGGCTCACCATAGTGGGAGTTGTAGTTCACCCTACAGCCAGAGACACTGTGACATCCACTGATGATGGACCTGGACCTAACTCAACACACAGAACCCCCATGACTAACTCAACCTATTGGAGGGGTTTGAGGGGACTGGCTCACCATAGTGGGAGTTGTAGTTCACCCTACAGCCAGAGACACTGTGACATCCACTGATGATGGACCTGGACCTAACTCAACACACAGAACCCCCATGACTAACTCAACCTATTGGAGGGGTTTGAGGGGACTGGCTCACCATAGTAGGAGTTGTAGTTCACCCTACAGCCAGAGACACTGTGACATCCACTGATGATGGACCTGGACCTAACTCAACACACAGAACCCCAATGACTAACTCAACCTACTGGAGGGCTCTGAGGGGACTGGCTCACCATAGTAGGAGTTATAGTTCACCCTACAGCCAGAGACACTGTGATGTCCACTGATGATGGACCTGGACCAAACATGGCACACAGAACCCCAATGACTAACTCAACCTACTGGAGGGCTCTGAGGGGACTGACTCACCATAGTGGGAGTTGTAGTTTACCCTACAGTCGGAGAGCACACTCAACCCCATTGATGACGCATCCAGAGAAAACTTGCCCGACTTAACAAATATTAAGTACTGATGTGAGTTGTAGTTGTGTATTTTGTAAAATTAAAAATTGATTTTTTCAAATAATCCGAGCAATGCTGGGTACCAAAGCTAGTCTATATATATAAAAGGGTAATGAAATTTCGGCCTAGGACAAAACAACAAAACTACACATCCCAGAAACACTAAACTTGGCAGCACAACCCCTCATCCATGCCTCTACGTTCATACAACAAAAAGAAAAGAAACATAAAGTCCTAATTAGAGGGAGAGGAATAATTGTTTTTATCCAATTGCTGCCAGTTAGAAGGCTAAGCTCTGCCCACTTGGTCTCCTAGCAACCCACTCAGCCCAGGGGACAGGCAGAGTTAGGCCTCATTTAGGCCTCTTCCACAGATTATCTGATTTTAACTGGATTATATGGCAGTGTAGACTCAAGGCCCTTCCACACAGCTATATAACCTAGAATGCCAAGGCAGATAATCCACAGTATCTG